>NW_020954560.1:2343505-2385519 GCF_900497805.2 Vombatus ursinus | reverse complement strand
ACACACACACACACACACACACACACACACACACACACACACACACACATACACACACCGTATGTGACCAGCCTATGAAATCTTTGGAGGAAGCATGGTGAGAGCCAGTGAGAGAGACCCCGGTAACTCTCCTTCCTAGAAATGTTAGAGGATGTTGAATTTGGAAAGGCAGAATGTTTCCATTCATCCTGGCTTTTAAAAATTAAAAAAAAAAATCTCCTTATACTTCCTATGTGAGATATGAGTTCAATGAAAATGATTTTGAAAAAAAATCATGAGCTGTAAACCTACAAGTTAGCAACATGCCAAAGTGAAGTGGGCTACCTCGGGAGGCAATGAGTCAACATTTTATGGGGGTGCTAGAAGGGGAATTTGTGTTAAGGTGTAAGTCAGAATAGATGTCCTCTGAGGTCCCTTCCAACTCCGAGATTTTGTGATTCTATGAAATATTTTATACTTATCTACAAGATGATTTTATTTTAAAATTCCATTGTCTATAGAAATGTAGTATTACTCCTCCCTTATAAAAGTCATTTGGCTAATAGTGGCAGCATAGTATACTGGAGGGGGTCCTGGACTTGAAGTCAGAAGATCTGAATTCAAGTACCTGTGATCTACCACTTGTTATCTAGTTAATTTTTTTTCTTTTTTTGGAGATAGGATCCCTAGCTTACCCAGTCTGTGCACAAGCATTGGTACAGATAAATCCCCAAATATATAATATTCCAACTTCTCCCTGCCCCCACCAAAAAAGTTAGGTTTTTAGTGCATTAATAAATTATACTTCTTTATTTTGGGAGTTAATGAAAGATCTAGGCATGGACTTTATAAGCCTTCTCTCTGGTGAGGACAGACCTCTAAATAAGCTTGTTTTATACTTCAGAGTCCTATAAGAATTGAAAGGTTAGAAGAAGCTAAATAGCCATTCTCTTTCCATATTTCCCCTTTTAGTAAAAATAAAACAACAAAACCTTATGGAAATCCAAAGCCTCTAAATAAAATAAACAGGATTTTGTTTCTCCCAGTAGTTTGCAGAATTAGTTGGAGTTTCTTTTATTGATAACCTGGCATCTGTAACCAGTAGAATATGACATCTGTCCTGGAAATTCTCCTAGCTTTCAAACATTAAATATTCAATGAAAACAAGACCCTGTTACCCAAGTGGGAGGAAAAGAATACTTGTATGTGTTATGTAGAAACCCTAGGGTTCAAATAGGCTCATAAAATGGATTGCCATTTTCTTCAGTTTTCCACTTTGGACTCTTGCTTTGCCCTGACTGTATGTGCTGTAACTCATAGTCATTCAACTGAGGAAGCTAATGCTCAGATGGAGAACTGTGTGTACAAGAATGCATCTGTGTCTGTGCCTGTACACAGACTGGGAATGGGATCTGGCTTGTACCTGTCCCAGCTCCTGGGGAGTCTGAAGCTGGTGAATTCCCTTTTGGGTGTGGAGAGCTGTGGTACTGTTCCAAACACTTGCAGAACTATAGGGTACAGTACTCACAGGGACCCCTGCCTAGATCAAGATTATCGAGGACTGACCCAAAACTATATATGGGATTCTGGGAGAGGGTTGGTCATTGGTCAATTTTTATATTTTTGATGAGCTCTGATGAAAATTCTGATATGAGATCTATTTGTTTTCTTCTACTTTTCCCTCTAAACTTTGTGAAAAGTGTTTGTAGAGGGAGTTGGTGACGACTCAATGGATAGAATAGTATGATGGAGGTCTTAGGTCGCCTTTAGCTGACCAACACCTAGCATGCTTAGGTGACAATTATAAAATACCCTAATGTTTTGAGGATTTGTTCATAGAAATATTAGTAATCTTCCTTGGAAATTTAGATATTGAATCATTATAATTTAATATCTTTGTAATTTATAAATATCTATAATTTAATTATATGCATACTATACTATACTATAATTTGTAATCTTTCTATTATAATTTAATACCTTTCCATCAAAGTTGACTGCATTATAATGACTAGCAAATATAGAAAGTATCCCAAAAGTCTTAGGGTAGTTTTACTCTATTAAAGTTTATTAGTATAAAAGCTTAAAGCTTTATGTATTCTTGCTAAGTAGTACAACGCTTAGTAGTAAAGCTTAAAACTGCCCTAAGAATTTTGAGACACCCTGTACGGTTTGCAAAGGATTTTGTATGAAAAATGTCACTTGATTCTTATCAGACTCCCCAATACTATAAGTACTACTGTTGCTGCTGCTGCTATCATTGTTGGTCTCATTTCACAGATGAGCAAATTTATTTCAGAGATGTTAAGTTATTTGCCTGTGGTAAGTTTCAGAGATAGGATTCAAACGCTATGTCTATTCCTGCTCCAAGTTTAGATCCCTGGGCTTGCAATAAAGAAGTCCTCAGCAAGGTAGCAGTCTGGAGCTATTATTCTCCAGGCTTATTTTCACTGGGATACAGACCAGAAATCCCAGAGCCAGTGTGGACTGATTGGAATTGAAATGCATGCCACTGCTAGGTTATATTTTACTAGATTATAGATTTCCTTATATGTGCTGGTACACACATGTGCTAAGAGATTTAGCATCCCTAGGCAAACGCTCTTATATTCTGTCACCTTCTAAAAGACTCCCTCTCTACTGTGTGTGAGGTGGTCAAAGAGAGGATAAGGAAGGTTTTCTGTTCTTTGCAATCCAAGATAGCATGAAGGATTGAGGTCAGAGCTATGGAGAAAGGGAAGCTATACTTCCAGTCACACATGTCCTACACAATTGTCTCCTAAAATGAAATATCTTCATCATATGGGGCAACCTCACCCCACCGAGCCCCACCTCTCTGTTCTGAATTTGTATCTATTTGGGAAGGCCCTTTCCTCTGCCTGGTGGAGTATAAAATTTCATTGGCCTGGTGAGTTTTTTCACTAAGGTTTCTTTGCTGACCTTGAGGGCCCAGGACACAGTGTTGATCCCAGGGAAGACAGTAATAGTTCTGTTGACAGATACATTTCAACAGCTGTATAGAATCTAAAGGGTAGGGAGTTGGGGGGACTGCAAGTGGAGTGCTTGAAAGTTAACCCTTTCTTGGCATCAACTTCTTTTTTGTAAGACGGGAGTGATTTTATTTACTACTGATTCAGTCTCTGAGAATCCATTAAAAACTTGAAAAAAAAAGACTTCTGAATTATCTTGGCAAAGAATATTTAAAAGCTCAAAACATTTAAGTGTTTAGAGTCAGAAATAGCCCTAAAATTCATCTAGTCCAAATCCTCCATTTTGTAATAATAGCTAACATTTATATAGCGTTTACTATGTGCCAGGTACCACACTAAGTACTTTATAATAACTTATTTGGTCCACACAACAACCTGGGAGGTAGATGCTACTATTATCACCATTTTATGTGTAAGGAAACTGAAGGTCACACAGTAAGTGTTGAAACTCAGATTTGAACTCGGGGCTTTCTGACTCCAGACCCTGTGATCCATCCACTGTACCACCTAGCTAAAGAAGGGTATGTAAAGCTCTGAAAATTGAAGCTAACTAGTTTAGGATTACATAATCAGGAACTGTCAGAGTCAAGATTTGAACCTAGGACTCATGATTTCCAATATAGCATTCCTTACACTATACCACACCCTGCCAGTCATGAAGAGCTGAATGTTCTAGAAGTTTTCTGGACTAAAGCCAATTAATATTTTATTAAAATTGGGCTTCTTTGGTAAAGATTTATGTGTATAAATCATTTATACATATCTTCATGCTACATTTGTCCTGATGAAAATGGGATCATTTTCCTTAAAACTAGGGAAAGAGAAAGAAATGAATTGATTTTTCTGCCTTTCAAGCTAGTTTAAATGACAAAATCTAATCCACATCTTACCTTTATACTTGTTTAACAAGCAAACATGGCAGGAGAGTGATGGCTGCTTTGTAGTTGTTGTGGTACTTTAACCATGTGGCATTCTAAGTGATAATCCAGTGGGACCATTTTCTAATACTGGTGCTGAGGGATAGGACTAACACCCATGTTATAATAATAGCTTGCATTTTTTGCAACCCTTAAAGGTTTACAAAGTTCTCCACATGCTTTCTCTGACAATAGCACTGATGGGGGTGGGAGGGGAGGAGAGAGATAGTAAAAATATTATTTTACAAATGAGGAAACTTAGAAAATTCTCAATAAGCATTTATTAAACACCTTCTATGTGCCAGGCACCATGCTAAGCACTTGGGATACAAAGAAAGGCAAAAGGTAGTACCTGCTCTCAAGAAACTTACAGTCAAATGGGGGAGACAACCATTGTCTGAACCTATAAACAAATTATATACAGGATAAATTGGAAATCATCAGCAGAAGGAAAGCACTGGAATTAAGGAAGATCAGGGAAGACATGCTATAGAAGAAGGGATTTTAGCTGAGATTTAGGAAGCCAGGGAAGCCAACAGGAACACTCATTCTATTGCAGATTAAAGGGGTCACTGCCATTCTAATTCTGGACAGTTCTAATTGTTAGCAGAATTTTCCTAATATCAAGGCCAAGTCTGTCTTCCATCCAATCAATCAATAAACATTTATCAAGTACCTACTATGCATCAGATACTCTGTGAAATGTTGGGATACAAAGAAGGGCAAAAGACTATGCCTGTCCTCAAGGAGATTATAATACAATGGGGGAGAACACATGCAAACAAATATGTGTGTATGTATACATGTATGTATATATACATATATGTGTATGTACATGTGTATATATGTGTGTGTGTGTGGGCATGTATGTACACACATACTTACACACATATTTATAAATATTTCCCGCTTATATTTTAATTTGGTTCAGGTTGCACTTGGGAATTTTGCAAGCAATGATTTTGATACTTCTGATACAGAAAAGTAGTTAGATTGATTTCATTTAGCCCCATAGAGCAGAACCAAGTGATAAATCCCTTGCCTGGAATGCTCTTCCTCCTCCACTCCAACTACCGACTTCCCTGGCCTCCTTTAAGTCCCAGCTAAATTCCCACCTTCTATTAAGTCCCAGCTAAATTCCCACCTTCTATTGGAAGCCTTATATATATATATATATATATATATATATATATATATATATATATGTGTGTGTGTGTGTGTGTGTGTGTGTGTGTGTGTGTGTGTGGTGTGTGTATGTGTATATATATACACATATATATACATATACATACATATATACACATATATACATATATACATATACATACATACATACATACATATATATATATATATATACAGTCTCTCAATGCACTTTAAGATCTGATTAGCTTTCTTGGCTGCCAAGTCAGATACTGACCCAAACTGAGCTTGTAATCCCCAGATTGCTTTCATATGAATGACTTTCTACTCAATCCTATACTGATAGAGTTTCACTTTTTTTTTACACAAGCATAGTCTTTATTTTCTTTTAAAAAATTCAGATATGAAATTTAAAAAATATATATGTTTATTTTTAACATTAATTTTTTTAAAAATTCTGAGTTCTAAATCCTCTTCCTCCCTCTTGGCCTTCCCCCATCCATTGAGAAGACAAGCAATATGACATCAATTATACACAGAGATGACATTTCAAAAATAAAAGGGAACTGCTTATAAGGGAACTTCCTCCCACTGGTATAAACCAACACAACAAACATTTATTAAACATCTACTATATGCCAGTAACTATTCTAAGTACTGAGGATATAAAGAATAACAGCATCAATAACAACAGCAACAAATAGTTCCTGCCCTCAAGGAGCTTATATTCCATTAGGAAGATCAACAACTCCCGTGTGACTTACAGCCGTGGAGAGTTGCTTTAGCAACTGAGACATTAAACAATTTGTCCGCTGTCTGATGACTAACGTGTGCCAAAGAGGGAGCTGAACCCAAGTCTACCTAACTCCAAGACCATCATTTTATCCTTTATACTACATTGTCTCTTAGAATGACTTGATTTGTGGTTGTTTTCAGTCATTCCAGTCTTGTTCAATTCTTTATGACCCCATTTGGGGTTGTCCAGATACTGGACAGGCTTGCTTTTTCCTTCTCCAGCTCATTTGACAGATGAAGAAACTGAGGCAAACAGCTTGAAGCAAATTTCCCAGGGTCACACAGCTAGTAAGTGTCTGAAACCAGATTTGAATTCAGAAAGATGTGATGAGTCTTCCTGATTCCAGGCCCAGCGCTCTGTCCACTGTGCCACCTAGTAGTTAGTAACTTTATCAGAAAAGAAATGAGGTGAGTCTGGTATCACCTACTTTTAATGAAGCCATATTGTCTTTTTGTGGTCATCTCTTTCATTTCTAGATGTCCACTAACCATTCCTTTACTAATATAGTTAAAAACTTTAGAAATCAAAGCCAATCTAAGCAGCCTCAAGTTGGCAGACTCCGTTATCGAGTCATCAAACATATCTTTATTAATCACCTACTATGTGCCAGGCACTGTGCTAAGCAGCAGGGATACAAAGAAAGGCAAAAGATAGACCCTGATTTCATGGAACTCACAGTCTAATGGGGAGACAACATGCAAAGAACTTTGTACAAGCAAACTCTATGCAGGATAAGTAAGAAACAATCAGTAAGGGAAGGCGCTACCATTAAAAGTTTGGGAAAGGCTTCTTGTAGAAGGTAAGATTATAGCTGAGATTTAAGGAGGTGAAGATGAGGAGTAAGGGAATGCCAGGTATGGGGGACAGACAATGAAAACTCATCGGGAATTGGGAGATGGAGTGTTTTGTAAAAAACAAAAACAAAAACAAAAATAAAAACAAACAATAAACAAACAAACAAAAAAAAACACCTCAAGGAGACAAGAGACTTCTTGGTTTCAAAGTATGTAGTTGGGTGGAGGATAGGGGCCAGATATAAGAAAACTGGAAATGTAGTGTGTAATTGGCAAGTTGTGAAGGGCTTTGAATGCCAAGCAAAAAGATTTTATATTTGATCCTGGAGGTGATAGGGAACCACTAGAATTTATTGAATGGGGTGGAGAGGGGTGACGTGAGCATTAGGAAAATCCATTTGACAGCTGAATGGAGGATGGGCTGGAGCGAGGGGAGAAAATCTGTGCAACTCTTGCCTTCCTTTAGTCCTGTGGTACCTCCAGCATTCTCTATGTTCTTTTGAAGGTCATAGATAATGACTCAGCAATGATATGTGCTGCTTTATTTAGTATCCTGGTATGCAATTCATCTGGGCTTAGTGATTTTATTTCATCATGGGTTGGTGGCCATTTTCTTTGAAATCTCCCTACTTATCTGGATAACAACTATATTAACCATTATGTTTTGTTCTTTCAAGTCAGATGATTATTCTCCTTGTTAGACAGAAGCAAAATGAGAATTTCCTTCTTTCAGTTGTCACTTACTCTCATACCATCCACTCCAAGAACCTCTTATGCCTTCTTCCATCCTCCTTCAATTTTCTTCCCAATATAACTTAAAAAAAACCAAACTAAATACCCCTTTCCCCATTTAGTTTTCCTCTCCAGCCCCAGCTCATTTTGAGCTTTAGATTTCTTGACAACATTCTTGTAAGACAATGCCATATCTTTGTAATTACCCATGTTTGCTCCCATGTTGCTCTGCATGTCAAACAATGCTCAACAACTTTCTTCTCAGCTATGAAATTTTAGCTCCTGTGATTATATCCTTCTACCTTCCTTCCATTTGTTTCTACTTCTCCAATCACTTCCTCCAAACTGGTTAAAAATCAGATTGAGAAGAGTAGTTCAACCTTGCTACTTCTACTTGCTGAAATAGGAATTAGTCAAGAATATATCAGCTGATGTGCTTCAAGAAAAGAAAATTCTCCAGAAGAGTCATTCTCCTAAAGTGTCATGTAGTTAAAGATATAAAAGGAATACATATGAAACAGTTGTAGGCCTGGTAAGTTCTCAATGGTATGGGATTAATACAACCAGGGTTGGAGAAAGGGGAGAGAAGTGTAAAAAGGAATAATCAGAGAAAAGAAAGTTTTATTGAGTCAGTGATATTTCAGAAAAGACTTTAAAAAATCGCAAGATTTGGATGAGTTGTCATGGATTCAATTATCATCTCTATGCTGACGATTTCTCAAATCTACTTAGCCACCCCTACCTCTCCCCTGACTTCCAGTCTCACATCTCCAAGTGCTTATTGCACATCTCTAACTGGATGTCCTGTGTACGTCTTATACTCAATTTGCCTTCATCTGAACTCTGAAAACTTTTCCCCCAAACTGTCCCTTCTTCTATACTTAATTAATTAAGCTTAATGAATTAATGTAGAAGCACTGCCATTCTCTTAGTCTTCCAGGATTGAAACCTAGGTATCATCCTTGATGTCTCTTTTTCTCTCATCCCAGTACCTAATTCGATATAAATTTTGTTGATTTTACCTTTATAACATCTCTCACTCATATATTCCCACACCTGAACTGTGTATCTATATATGCATAGATGCACACACATATATGCGTGTGAATTCACTCATATATGTATGCATACATATGTGCATATATCTGTATCTATGTATTTATGTATACACACACAAGTATGTACCACTGGTAGCCCAAACTCAACACATTCACAAAATGAGCTTCTGATCTATTTCCTAAAACCTCCTCGTCATTATGACTTTATTGTTTCTGTTTGTGGTGCTACCACTAACCCATGTACATTCAAAATCTATGTATCATCATTTGTTCTTCCTTCTTTGCCTCATTTCTCATAAGAGGTAGCATGAGTATAGTGGATAGAATGATGGATTTGGAGTTAGGAAGAACTGGGTTTGAACAAAACCAGGCTTACTAGCTGTATGACCTTGGACAAATACTTATAGCCAAGTTGATTTGCATCCATACGAGGAGTTTTCATACCTGTATTTTCCCTATATAGATAAAAATCTTGTCCAGGTACACACACACACACACACACACACACACACACACACACACACACATCTGTCCCTTCTTTCTATTTCCACTGACATTGCTCTAGTACAAGCCTTCGTTGTCAAGTGCCTGGACCTTTGCATCATTTCCTTACTCACACACACTGGAGGACTAATCTTTCCTAAGCAAAGACTTGGTCATGTGGCCTTCTGCTCATAAATCTCAAGAGACTTCCTATTGCTTTCTGAGTAAAATTCAGGCTCCTTAACCTGGTATTCAAGACCCTTTTCAGTTTTGCAACAGCATGTATTATTTCAATACGACATCATTTTAATACTTCCAATGCTCCAACCAAATTTAGCTACTCCCTGTTTCTACACATTTTCCCCACCACCCAGATCCCCCATGCACACCCTTCATGCATCTCACACTTCAGCTCTCTGGTACCTTTTTTCTGCTATTTCCTGTATGTGGAATGCCTTTCCTCTCCACCAACGCATCATCGAATGCCCACTAATTCTTTGATTTTTGATTCAAATGATACTGCCTTCAGGAAGTTTCTTCATTGGTTATAACCATTCTCCTCTGTACTTCACAAAGTTCTATACTTACCTCCCTTGTTGATTTTTTCAATTGATTCAGATTTATTTTTTAATTGTTATATTTTTGTACCATTCATTAACAGAAAGGAAGTGTTTATGCTTTTGCTTTAACATTTTGTAACAGCATTTTCCATTGCATTTGACCTGAATTCTGTTGCTGTTGAGCGTTACTTCCTTTACGTTGTAATTCTTGTGTATTTTGTGCTTTTTTCACTTTCAACAATTTAGGACAACTCTTCTCATGTTTCTTTGAATCTTTCCTTACTGTAGTTTCTTACATGACAACAATATTCCAGTATTTTCACGTTATCATTTCATCAGATCCTAGAATTTGAGTTAGATGGAACCTTAATAATAATTAAAATTACAGTATAGCAAACCTTAATAATAATTAAAATTAAAATACATAAAATAGCATGCATATAATATTTTAAGGTTAGTAAAACACTTTACATGTATTATCCATTTGATCTTCACAATAATCTGAAGAGGTAGATGCTATTTTTATCCCTGTTTCACAGATGAGGAAACTGAGACAAACAGAGATTAGGTTATTTGCTCAGGTCCGAATAGCTAATAAGGTTCTAAGACTGGATTTGAACTCAAGTCTTCTTGAGTCCAGGTCAAACACTTTATCAATGTGTACATGTGTGCCACTTAGATGTCGTTGACCATGTAGTACTAACTATTCCCAAAAGTAATACCAATTATAATGTATCTGACAAATAGGTATACAGCCTCTGCTTGAAGATCCTCTACATGGAGGAAATCAACATGTCTTGAAGTGGACCATTTTACTTTTGGACAACTCTAATCGCTAGAAAATTTTTCCTTGTCATTAAGCCTAAATGCACCTCTTTGTAACTACTACCTGTTGCTGCTTGTTCTTTCCACTGGAGTAAAATAAAACAAGTTGATTTCCCCCCCATATAACAAACCTTCAAATACTTTGGAAACAGTTATGTCTCTCCTTGTGTTTTCTCTCCAGGCTAAACAACCCCATTGCTTCAACTAACCTGCATATTAGATGAATGAAATGTACTTCACTATCTCATTCCCTCCCTCTCAAGGTCCCAGCTGTGCTTCTTAAACTGGGAACTCAGAACTGAATACAATATTTCAGATATGGTCTGACTTAGGACCTGAGTAGGGTCTGAGATATTCTTGGAAACTCTACTTCTCAATGTAGCACAAGACCAGTCTTTCCCTAATAGTTAATTATCAAATCTGTTTATAACATTCTACTATTACAAATAGTGTTGTTATGAATTTTTGATACATGAAAGCCTATTCTCTTTGTCATTAATTTCATTGGGAGTATGAACCCAAGAATAGGATTATGGGATTAAATGTGTAAACAATTTAGTAACTTTTCTTCAGTAGCTTTCCAAATTGAATTCAGTAGAGTGAAACAATTCACAACTCTACAATAGTAAATTAGGGTGCCTGCCCTCATCATTGATCTTTTTTTCTATCTTTTACCGATGTGTGTGAAGTGATACCTCAGGGTTGTTTTAATTTTCACACCTATGATTATTTCATACCTTTGGGACAATTTTCAGGTGGGTGTTGTTAGTTTGCCTTTCTTTAATGAACACAAGCAAATCATTTTACCTCTCTAAGCCTCAGTTTCCTCATTTTAAAAGTGGTAATAATAATAGATCTTATACCATAGAATTGTTGTGAGAATTAAATGAGAAAATGAGATCTTATTATAAAGCACTTTGCAAATCTTAAAGTAATAGGCAACTTTTAGCTACTTTCTTCATCTGGAAACTCCTTGTTTTTTGGACTAGCCCCTAATATTGTAGATTTATATCAATGTTTTTTAGACTTTGGATGTCAGACTTTTTTCAGAGATGTTTGATGCCAGGACATTTTCCTGATCTATATCTTTTCTTTTAATTTCAACTGCACTTATTTTATTTGTGTAAAATCTTTTTTTATTTATTGTATAATCAGCTTTATCTATTTTGTCCTCTATCTTTCATCAAGTTATGAATTTTTCCCTATGCACAATTTTGAAATATATGATATTACATTTTCCTCTGTTGTTTTATGATGTGACTTTTTATATTCAAATCAGTAACCCAATGTGGCATTTGGTGTAAGGTATTTATCTAAACTTTCTTTTCTCCAAGCTATTTTATATCTTCTCGAGAAGGTCTTGGTGAATAAGGAATCTTTCATCTGGTCATTTGTACTGTTTCATTTAAGTATTAAATTTCTATATTGTGTGCTGCTAGGTCATGCTTATTTAATCTTTTACTCTGATCCTCGTGCCTCATATGGAGAGTATATATACATTTCATAATGAGATTGTTTAATTTTTTTCCAGTGCTTTCAAACACAATGTAGATTCTTGTCTTTCTTGACAGTATCTATTTTTACTGTTTTTCCATCCAAAATCATGATTACAGCTCCTACTTTTTTAGATTTTCCTAAAGCACAATAAATTTTGTTACAGCCCCTCATTTATTCTTGTATGTAGATTTCTATTCAAGAGTTCTTGTCTGTAGCAAGTTGTGTAGTATTTCCTAATCCATTTTATACCTATTCTGCCTTTCTGATGAGTTTAGCACATACATATTCAATCTTGTACATGGTAAAGTCATCTCTCCCCAATATTGTTATATTACTCTTAAAACAATCAACACAAAAAATCTTGTTTTGCTTGAAACAAAATTGTGATTATAGTCTCAAAGTCAGAGACGCCTCTTTTATTATTCAAAACCAGGCACATTCTACTTTCAGTGCCATTCATTTTTTATACTTTCCTTGCCCAGACCTACTAAGTATAATTCAGAACTCTACTTTTCTTCCTTCCTCACCATCTCATCAACTCTTTGCTTGACTAACTTTCATCTGTGAGGCTCTGTTGCATGAAATAATAATTTATGCCTTACCCTTCTCCATTTCTTCCCTTCTCTTAGAAAGTCCTATTTTATTTCCTTTTATTGATTTTTCCATAAATATTCTCTTTTTATTCTTTCAATGCTTCTCAATCAAGTTGAGACACATAAAAGACATCAACATTGTTTACCTGCTGGAAGTAAAACCCTGCAAAAGTTCTTTGTCAAAAAAACTGCCTATTCATATCCTTTGACCATTTATCAATTGGGGAATGACTACTCTGTCATCTTGATGAATGATTTCCCTCCCTCCTCCCCCGACCCCTTACTCTCCATCTTATGCATTAACTTATAATATAGCTTCTTATACATATATTTGAAGATAGGACAATGTCTTGTCTAAATATTATATCTTATGGAGCACCTAGTACAATGCTCTACACACATTGTGTACTTAATGAATGTTTACTGAATTGAATTAACTGATGCCACAATGAAACATTAGTTTAAAATTTTCTGCTATCTCACAGGTTTGGTTACGTTGTATGTGAGATCTCTCATAACAACATGGAAAGCTTATAACAAGGGTATTAATATCTATGTTATCATGGGCTCTTGTTATATTTATCTTTCCAAATTAAGGCATAATTCTGCATGTGAGATAACAAAGCTCTATATTTCTCACCAGAGTAGAAGTAAGGTCTAATGAAATTAATAACTTGTAACATATATTACCAGGAAAAGAAAATAAACCAATTAAGAAGCTTTAGAAGAATATAAAAAAGGCACCAATAAAACAGCAAAAGGAAAAGAAGCTATAGAAGGCCAACTTTCCAATCTACAAAGTTGAGTTTAACCTTGGATATCATTCATAAAAAGAAAGATTAAAGTATTTTACATGTTGAAAGAAGTATTCAAAAAGTAGAAAGTTTACTTTATAAAAAAATTGGCAGGGTGGAGTTAAGGGTTTGGGTAGGGATGGAGTAGGACACAATTATTGTTAGTGTTTGTGGAATGTTATATTCTCCCCCTAAGTTCTTCTATTGCATAATTTAAAGTGAACCAGGGTATTGTTGGATAAAAAAGGGGAAGCAACCTTGATCCACCTTAATGGTAGATGGCATAAAATTCAGGGATGAGTTTTTTACTAATGCCACTGCCTGTGTGAATTTTGTATGTTTTCATTTCATTTTCTCTTGCATGGGGTTGCCTTCTGCAGAAGGGGAAAAGGTGATTTGGCCATCCCTCCAATATTGGCTTGTTTCCTTCTCTGTCTTTACCATATGTTGTCAATTATTCATGGTTTATTTCTTGAGCAGTACTTGGGAAGAATGGTTTTTCTTCCACAGCTTTCAAATAAAATGTACATATTTGATTTGAACCCTGAATAGAAAGTGATTTCTTCTTCAACAGTATTATTATTTTGTATTGTATGAAATTTGATGTAGAAATGCAAGTATATATTTTTCCAGTACCAATTTCCAATACCCATTAAATGCTTTATTTCAGTGTGTGTGTGTGTGTGTATGTGTGTGTGTGTATGTGTGTATGAGAGAGAGAGAGAGACAGAGACAGACAGATGACAGACAGAGACAGACAGAGACAGAGACATAGAGAATGAGAGTGTCTGGGAGGAAAATAGTCCCATATGAAAATGAATATTGTCCAGATTTTAGTATTTGCTTCTCGTGGTATAGAAGATTCCATTAGAAGGTCTATTTTTTTTTCCAATGAGGCCTAAACTGGAAAAAATAAGCACCTGGCTGGGTTATAATTCTGGACTATCCCTACTTACCTGATGAGCTTGGCCAAATCACTTTCCATCTCTGGGCCTCAGCTTCCTCATCTGAAAAATAAAGAAATGATATAAGATAAGCTGTAAGTTTTATTCCAGTTCTAATATGCTTTAATAACTGTATGTGGCTAGAGTTTCTGCTTAAGCTATTGTTCTATATTTCTCCTTTTTATGGCAAAATTCTGAGAAAAAGCTTTGTAGAGTCATTGCTTTCACTCCCTTTCCACTCACTTCCTAACCCCTTGAACTTTGGCTTCCAACCTCATCACTGAACTATTTACTCCAAGGTTACCAATGATCTCTTAATTGCTGAATTGGATTTGTTTTCAGTTCTTGTTCTTGGCCTTTTCTGCAGCATTTGACACTACTGACTGCCCTCTACCTCTAGCTATTCTATTCTCTGGAGCTTTTCATGATAGTGGCCTCAATTTGTTCTCTTCCTTTCTTTCTAACCATCCTTCTCAGGCTTTTAGATGTGTGTAAAATATTATTCATTTAAGGTATTGACCTTTCGTATAGTATAGTTTGTTGCTCATTTAAATCTGCTTTGTCAGTTACTTATTGGGAGAGTAAATCAATTCAGACTTCTGAGGTCATTGTTGCTTATATTAGAATATGACAAGTTGTAATATGTTGAAGCAACATAGACACTAAAACTGTTCTCTAATTATGGAATAAGTTATCTGGTTATAGACAGAAGATATGAATTTGATTATTAACCATAGTAGCCAAGATAAAGTCATTCACAGAAAAGACCCATTGTATGAACTGAAAAAAGTTCAGAAAGGTAAAAAGACATATTTCAGAACTGTATCATTTAAGCTTGAAGCTGGAAGTGATGGATACTATAGTTGCTATGAAAGAGTAACTTCAGCTGAGAAGACAAATACCTCTGAAGCAGAAAATCAGAGATGTCACCAAATTGGATCAATTATGTTTGTCTGATATGTCGTGCCAAATGAAATGTTAGTCAAACCTAGCTGAGGAGTGCAAGAATTTATTCAACACAGAATCTGTGTTTGTCAAAGAACTTTCATAGTTAACTCCTGAGACAAAAAGAAGACATTGCAGTTTATAGGTCCACAGCTGTAAGTTACCTTGAACACCTGGATTTTTCTCCTTCATGTATCTCCTTGGCAAGTTTTTGTAGGTGTATATCCATTCTCTCTCACAGATACTTAGTATAGTAAGTGGTCAAAGAGTATGACTCAGGTGTATTTGTGAATTATGACATATGTTTTTATTCATCTACTTGCTTTAATAGGTGAGTACCTGCTAATGTTATTATTTATTTTGCTGATCAGGCAAGATTTTGCTGCCTTGCTAATAACAATACTTAAAATATAAACAGGTGATCTTTGTGAGTGGCTGGTCTCAGGATTTAAAGTGTTAAGTAGGAGGGATTATATTCTCCCACCTCAGGATTACCCCTAGTACCCTGAGAGAATATACATGTAAATATGTAATAGAACTTCTTTTTGGGGAACTAAGACTTGCCACTCTAATAGTAGGCTTGAATAAGTTAGCCAAAAGAATGAATAGGTGTCCACAGACCTTGTATAAGGAGTATGAGGTGCTACAGTGACCACCCTACATACCTGTTGGATACCTAGTCATCATTCATCTTCCACCTGAGCTCTAGACCTACATCACCAACTGCCTATTAGACATTTCTAACTGGATGCTGCATGGGCATCTCAAATACAACATGTCCAAAACTCTTCATAGTTTTTTCCCAAAATCTTTTGTATTCCTAAATCCCCCCTTTTTCTATTCAGGGTACTACCATCCTTCCAGTTACCCCAGGTTCACTACTCCGGAGTCATCTTCAACTCTCCTTCTTCCTCATGCCTATATTCAACATGTTGCCAAATCATGTCAATCAACCTCCCCAATGTCTCTTGAATCTGCCTTCTCATTTGTCCTTGACCACTATTACCTGGCATACATCCTATAGTCATAGTCTCTTAATTGACCTCACCATCTCAAATTACTCCCTCTTCTAATCTATCCTCCACATAGCTGCCAATTCAATGTTCCTAACATACATGTTTAATCACATTTGCTTAAGCTTGACCTTTGCTTAAAAAAGCCCAAAGTTGTCTCACCTCTAAGATAAAATACAAACTCCTCTGTTTGACATTTAAAATCCTTGGGGATCTGGCTTTAGCCTACCTTTGATTGGATTGCTTCTCTGTAAACCTAAATTTAAAGAGTGTGCTCAGGACAGCCATCCCTTCATTTCTCATCAAGCTGTACTCTTCTAGACTCCTCCATAATGACCTCTCACTGGATAACTTACCTCCCGCCCCTCCTTTTGATTTCCTTTTATGTGTTTTCTTCTTCCATTAGAATATAAATTCACTGAGGGTAGGACTTGTCTTTTTGTTTTTGTTTTTGTTTTTAATCTGTATTCTCAGTCTTTAGGTTTATGACCAAAAAAAGACCCAGAAAAACTGACTATAATACTTCAGGAGGGGAAATTGACCTTCAGTGATCATAATAATAACAATAGCTACCATTTGTATAACATTTACTCTGTAAGCACTGTGCTAAGTCCTTTACAAATATTATTTGATTTTCATAGCAACCTTGCAAGGTAGATGTCATGCCTTCCTGTCCATGAACAAGTGCTAAGCTCAGTGAGATGTGTACAAGAGATTTATTTTGAATCTTAGCGTTGGAATGGACCTCAGTTCAACAGTTGGCTGATGTTTGAATCCCCCTCTATAACATGCACTAGGCTAGCATGACCATTAGGCCTCTGTTTCAGCTTCTCTATTCATGGGAGAACTCACAGTCTCACAAGGAAGTCCTTTTCATTTTCAGGAAACTGTTAGGATGCCTTTCCTCTAGTGAACCCATATATGTCCATAACTCCCTTCCATTTGTACTAGTTATGTCCCCTAGAAGTAAACAGAAAAAAATTCAACTCTCCCATGAGACAATCCTTTTATTACTCGAAAATTGTTGTTATATCCTCCCTATGTCTCTTCTTTTTCAGATCAAAGACACCCTGTTTTTTTTTAACATGTGTTTTTAAAATTTTGGGTGACAAATTTTCTTCCTCCCTCCCTCCCCAACCACCCTCATTGAAAAGGAAAGCATCTCAATACAGGTTATAGACGTGTAGTCATGCAAAACACTTCCATAGTAGTCATGTTGTGAAAAACTAAGTATATTTCCCTTCATCCTATCCTACCCCTCATTTATTCTATTCTCTCTTTTGACCCTGTCCCTCCTCAGAAATGTTTGCTTTTGATTATCCCCTCCCCCAATCTGCCCTCCCCTCTATCAACCCCCTGCTCTCTTGTCCCCTTCCACCCTTATTTTCCTGTAGGGTAAGATAGATTTCCACACCCCATTGTGTATGTTATTCCCTCCATAAGCCAAATCCTATGAGAATAAGATTCATTCATTCCCTCTCACCTTCCCCCATTTCTTCTCCACTGTAAAAGCCTTTTCTTGTCTGTTTCATGTGAGATAATTTACCCTAGTCTACTTCTCCCTTTCTCCATCTCCCAGTATAATCCTCTATCACCCCTTAATTTTATTTTCCAGATATCATCCCTTCATCTTCAACTCACCCTGTGCCCCCTATCTATCTATCTATCCATACATACATATAATTTTTCCCTCAAGCTACCCTAATACTGACAAAGGACTCATGAGTTACAAATATCATCTTTTCCTGCAGAAATGTAAACAGTTCAACCTTAATAAGTCTCTTATAATTTCTCTTTCCTGCTTACCTCTTCCATGTTTCACTTGAGTCTTGTATTTGAAAGTCAAATTTTATATTCAGCTCTGGTCTTTTCCTCAGGAATGCTTGAAAGTCCCCTATTTCATTGAATGGCCATTTTTTACCCTGAAGGATTATACTCAGTTTTGCTGGGTAGGTGATTCTTGGTTGTAGTCCTATCTCCTTTACCCTCTGGAATATCATACTCCATGCCCTCTGGTCCCTTAATGTAGAAGCTGCTAAATCTTGTGTTATCCTGATTGTGTTTCCATAATACTTGAATTGTTTCTTTCTGGCTGCCTGCAATATCTTCTCCTTGACCTGGGAATTCTGGAATTTGGCTACAATATTCCTAGGAGTTTTCCTTTGGGGATCTTTTTCAGGAGGTGATTGGTGGATTCTTTCCATTTCGATTTGCCCTCTGGTTCTAAAATATCAGGACAGTTTTCCTTGATAATTTCCTGAAAGATGGTGTCTAGGCTCTTTTTTTGATCATGGCTTTCAGATAGTCCAATAATTTTTAAATTCTCTCTCCTCTATTTTCCAGGTCAGTTGTTTTTCCAATGAGATATTTCACATTCTCTTCTATTTTTTCATTCTTTTGGATTAGTGTTACAGTGTCTTGATTTCTCAAATTGTCTCTAGCTTCCAATTGCTCTATTCTAATTTTTAAGGAAATATTTTCTTCAGTAAGCTTTTGGTCTTCCTTTTCCATTTGGTCAATTTTACTTTTTGGGGCATTCTTCTCCTCATTGGCTTTTTGGACCTCTTTTGCCATTTGAATTAGGCTGTTTTTTAAGGTGTTATTTTCTTCAGTATCTTTTTGGGTCTCCTTTAGTTTCATTCTCAGTTTTTCCTCTACTTTCCTTACTTGCTTCTCAAAATCCTTTTTGAGCTCTGCCATGGCCTGGGACCAATTCATATTTTTCTTGGAGGCTTTGGATGTAGGAGCTCTGGCTTTGTTGTCTTCTTCTGGTTGTGTGTTTTGGTCTTCTTTGTCACCAAAGATAATATAGTCTGACTCCTTTTGTGCTGTGTGCTCATGATGCCAGCCAATTACTTGAGTTACAAACTCTTTGTTAAGGTAGGGGTCTGTTTCCGGTGTGGAGAATGTACTGTTCCAAGCTTCAGGGGTTTTGTGCAACTGTTTTCAGAGATACTTCTAGGGACCTGTAAATTTTCAGTTCTTCCAAGGTGCTATGATCAAGAGTGAGGTGTTTACTCCTTTCCTGGCCAGTGCTCTGGTCTATAAGTGACCACAAGCACTCTTTTCTGTCTTGGAACCGTGAGGAGGATTTCCTCTCCACAGTCACTACAAACTCCACCATGCCAGCACTCCTCCTTGTCCCAGGACCACCACCCAGAACTGTGACCCAGATCCAAGCATGGGCAAAGCAAGAGAATCCTGCACCAGCAGAGAGATCCCTGCAATCCCCCTCTTATCAGCCACTTGATTCCCCCTCAGTTTGTGGGCCAGAATCACAGGAGGCAGCCGCCACCCTGGGGTCAAGCTTGGGGACTGAGGCTGGAACTCCATCGTGCATCTCTCTCACCTCTGCAGAAACAGACTTTTCCCACTGACATTCTAAGTTTTCTTTGGCATTCATGGGTTGAGAAGTCTGGAAACTGCCCCAACTGCCTGAGATTCAGTCCTCTGAGGCCTGTTCCAGGTTTGCTGTGGCCTGCGCGCCCACGCCGAACTGTGCTCCTCTACCAGCCCAGCACAATATACCTTTCTAATCAACCATCCAGGCTGTCTTTGGCTGGAAATTTGTTTCACTCTGTCTTTTTGTGGGTTCTGCTGCTTTAGAATTTGTTTAGAGTCACTTCTACAGGTATTTGGAGGGGTTTGGAGGAGAGCTCAAGCAAGTCACTGCTTTTACTCTACCATCTTGGCTCCGCCCCCAGATTTTCAACGCCCTGTTTCTTAAGCCAGACTTTGTATGAAATAGTTTCTAGTCTTTTTCCCACTGTTCACCTTCCTCTAGACATGCTTTAGTTTTTCAATGACTCTTCTAAAAAGTGAAGTCCAGAAGAGAAAGTGATATTCCACATGTGATTATTTGTGTTCATGTCCATTTGTGGTCATAGGGGAGATACTTTATTGAACTGTTAGTAATTTAAGGGGACAGACTCAGTCTTTTTTTTTCCCTTCTGTATTTCCTCTAGCTTCTAGCACAGTGTTTTGTTTCTTCCCTAGACTAGGGCTTCTTAAACCTTTCCTACTCATGATCCCTTTTCACCTTTAGGCACCCTTCTTTGACTCTGCATGGCCTGAGGGCAAGGGCAGTGCAAAGTATGTATGCTTTGTGTTCAGAACCATGGATACAGTGAAGTTGCCCTATGCAACATGGGCAAGAGCTGCCAGAAACAATTCAGATTCATTTCGTGTTTGATTTTTAATTAATTTTTGGTTGTGGCACATTCAGAAGCCTTTTACAAATGTTGCCAATTTTTTTTGTGACCCACAGTTTAAGAAGCACCGCATGCAGAAAAAGGCCTATTATTTAAAAAAAAAAAACCCTATAAAGAAAGTTTCCAGTGCTATTGTGTAGGTACCGGTCATGGAATACCACCACCTCTGAAGAATAAAATTGAGCTCACCCCAAGAGATAATGTTAATGAATGTGGTGGGTGGGAGTAATATATTATCAGCTGAGAATTATACAAGAGAAATATTGCAAAGGATTTCCTCTGAGAGGTAAATAGCTAGAAGAGAAGTAGGCTGGTCACTTGATAAGAGTGAGACATAGGGGCATAGATATTGGACTTGTGATTCCATTGGTATGTCCAAAGGAGACCATTCTCATTACTAATTAAGTAGGCATTTTCTCTGCAACTTATATTCTCAGTTATCTGGAGCAGAGTGTAATTGGTCCAGGGTCATACAGTCAGTATGTGACAGAGGCAAGGTCTGGATCCAAGTCTTCTTGGCTCTGGGACCAACTCTCCAACCAATACGACATGTTACCACAGAGTGATAGCCTATGGAAAAACCAGCATATTGTAATGCAATGTCCAGAGAACTAGAGTACTGTTCTCAATATGTTGGGTGGGGTCCCTTTGGAAGACTGACAGGAGAATACAGAGAAGAGTTATATGGGATGAGAGAGTGTGAATGTGCTGTGATCTGCTTGGTTGGAGGAAGCTTGTGCATTTGGACAATCAGAGACCCAATAGAATAACAAGATACTGCTGTTGAATGAAACAACTCTCATTAAATTCATGTTATACTTCTTTTTTTCCAAATAACATGGCCATTGTTTTGAAGATGGAAGGGAGTTCATGATGGTCCATATTAAGTTAATTGATGTGTAAAAAGTCCTTTTGCTAGAGTAACTGACTAAACTGGATTGTGCTCAGGGTATGGTACTGAGGCAGGTTATGGGTCTCTTTTTTGGATAAAATGCAAGGAAATCAGGTCAATAAATATAGCTGTAAGAAGAGTGGCTGACCTGGAGGGAGGGGGACTGAATGAGAAGGGGGAGAGAGTCAGAGAGACTCTTAATTTAGATTGACAGTCCTTGTTATGTATTAAGTGCCTGTAGACTTTTGTCTAAATTTTAATAAGGTACCTATAAGTTTGGTTTGCTTGATTGAATCCACCTGAATAATTTCCTGCCTATTTCAGCCACATTAATCATATGTAACATTTTCTGACACTTTTACTAATGTGGTAGAGGACATGGGCAAATGCTGCAGTTTTGTCCTTTATAGTATTTTTTTTTTAAAAGCCTGCACATTCACTGGAGTGATTGGCAATTGCCTTTAGGAAAAGTCAGAATGTTATAGCACAACAGGAGGCGCCCTTAAATAAGACCTTGCTAAACTAGGGGCTGCCTCAGCTGATAAATATGAGCTGTTAACCAGCCTGGCAGGAAAATGGGTGATCAGCCTAGGTAAATGTTCTGGCTAACTAAGGCTCTTCCTACAAAATGAACCTAGATCACCAAATGTCAAAGAATAATAATAATTTTTTAATGATAATAGTAATTATTATTTTTATTGTTCTTATAATTGTTGTATAATTGAGAGACAGCATGGTGGATTGGACAGAGAGGCATCCTGGGTTCAGGTCTTATCTCTGACATATAATGACTATATGATCCTGAGTAAGTTACCTAGTTTCTTTGTCCTCCAGACAATGCTCTAAGACCAGTGGTGTCAGACTCAAGAAATTAAGGCCACTAAACCATAAAGGCTAAAATGTAATTGGGAAAATTTTAAAAAGTAAATAAAATGACTTAGAATACCACATATTGACATTATCTATGTTCTATTATATTTTTATTTACTTTAAAAAGTTCCCTAATTCATTTTAATCTTGTTTCAAGACATTTGGGAGTGTAAGGTCCAATGTCCCCAGTATTTAATACCTCTACTCTAAGACTATAAATTGCAGGATTGTGGAGATGCATTGCTAGAGGGAATTCATGCAAGAGGAAATCCCTATGTTAATGATACCACAGGTTCAATTAGGGACAATATAGATAATAATACTACATCTCTAATGAATTTATTAGCTCACTCTTTCTGTGAGGAATTAGTAGGCACTTGAAGATTTGGGAAGACCTCAGGTCATTGCTAGGAAGATTCACACTTTTAAGAGACAGTAGGACCTAGTGTATACAGAGTGCTGGATCTGGAATCAAGAAGACCTATATTTAATCCTGTCTCTGACACTTACCAGCTATGTGATTATGGGTAAATCATTTAACATTTCTAATTTCAATTTCCTTATGTGTAAAATAATGATAATAATACCTATCCCCTAATTCTCAGTGAGATAATATACATGTGTATATATATATATATGTATGTATATATACATACATGTGTTAATATTGTTATTTTATAGGCAGAGACAGAGTAAGGAAGGTAGGTGGCACCATAATGCACAGAGCACTGGGTCTGGACTCAGGAATACCTGAGTTCAAATATAGCCTCAAACTCTTGCCACCTATGTGACTCTAGGTTACTTAATCTTCATCTGCCTCATTTTTCTCATCAGTAAAACGGGGACTTGTAATAGTATCTGCTTCTCCAGGTTGTTGTGAAGATCAAATGAGATAATATTTGTAAAATGCTTTGCAAAATGATGATGATGATAAGGAGGAGGAGGATGATGATTATGATGATGATAATTACAACGTTATGGGAAAATAGAATAACTACCAGATTGGGAAACAGGAGACCTGGGTTTCCCACCCAGCTTCATCACTGCTTGACTGTCCAAAAGAACTCAGGTCAGATTATGTCTCCTCCCTTGGCCTCTGTTTTTCATCTGGGGAGATTGAACTAGATGAACTCTTAAGATTCTGTCCAGCCCTAACATTCTGTGAATCTCTTGGTTGCTGCACTAATGCTTGGGCTTTTTTTCAGAAATAGGTGCTTCAGAGAAAAATTTCTGTAGTCTTATTTCAAGAGATTAATTGTTATAGATAATCCCAAACTGGCAAACTCTTTTGGAGGGAAATGAAACATGCATTTATAAGTGAGTTGCCCAAATGATAAACATTGCCAATAAGAAAATAGTATAAAATAAAAGCTTCTCAAGAGGAATTCATTTTACTATATAGAACCAAAGTAGCAATTATTTTCTACACAACCTATCTACACTGGGCAAGATCCCAGTATGTGAGCTATAGCTCTGATCCCAAGGTGGTATGAAACGACAAATCTCGTGCCCTCATAGAAGAAGTACATTGAGGTTAATAAGGCAGCACCGTCAATTCTCATTTCATACTCTTGGGGGCTGCCTGCTGCAACCTTTCAAGCATAGAAGGTCTGGAGAGCTCTTTTTTTTCAGCCCCAATACTGACCTACTTGGACACCCTTCCGTGAGCTGCTTCTAAGTGTTCTGGCCCATAAAATGAGGCAAATTCCTACCCACAATCTCCACCTACCTCCCTGCTCAGGGGTTGAATAGCTCAGAGAAAAGTCTATGTTCATACCTCCCCTTTCCCCTCCACTCAATTAAAGTGTAAAGATGTTGAAAAGCTTACAAGTGAGTCTGAAAAATGCTCTGTGGTATCCTGGAAGAAGCTGTGACCTAATATTGTTTGCCGGGATGAATCAGGGAAAAGAAAAGGAGGTGACTATTGTTTCTCAGTGTGGCTGCTCAGTCACCAACCAACGCAACTATACAATCAATTGTATTTCCACTGATTGTTACTTGCGCCATAATGTGAGAAAGACACAGTTAAGTAACTTACAACTTCTTACATTTGTGTAATAGAGTCACAAAAAATCTTTCCTAATAGCTACCTGTAGAGCAGGTAAGGAAAGTACAGATTTCTTCCCATTTTATGGTTGAGGAAACTGAAGCTGAGTAATTAAGTGATTTGCCTATGGTTGTCACACAATCAGTAAATGCTAGAACCAACATTCCAACTCCACTGTCTTGTCTCCAAGGCCAGGTGTGTGTTAAAGGGTGAGGCACAATCTTTAATGAAAACCTTGCTAAATTTAAGAACATATGGCTGTAAAATGCTAGAGATATAAAAGAAAAATGGGGTAGCAATATTTAACCAAGCTATTGTTAATATTGTCTTGAGCAGTCATAGTGTGTATGTGTGTATAAACACATGCGTATATATATGTATGTATGTGTATATAGATATATGTGTATGTTTTCATACATATATACACATAAGTGGAAGTATCTCTCGCTGTATATTATGATAATATGAAAGAACTTTCTTGCACAAAATGTTAACTTTCATTCATATGGCATTTCGTATAGGCAGCTAGGTAGTACAGTGGATAGCATGCTGGGCCTGGTCAGGAAGATTTGAGTTCAAATCCTGCCTGAGACACTTATGTGATCCTGGGCAAGGCATTTAACCTCTGTCTGCCTCAGTTTCCTTAACTGTAAATTGGAGATAATAATAGCACCTACCTTGCAGGATAGCTGTGAAGATCAAAGGAGATAATATTTGTGTAACTCCAGTCCCAAAGCCCATTGGACTGGAACTTCCCTGCTTTTACCAACTCTGACCTTGTAAAGTGACTGGCACATAGTAGGTGCTTTAAGAGTTTTCCTTTATCACTCCATAAGGCTTAATTGCCCAAGATCACACAGTGGGTGTGTTTCAGAGGTAGGCCTTGAAACTAGATCTTTCAACCATTTCACATACACACATGAGTTTTATTTATTTGTTCAGACATGGGTTGTAGCCCTCACAGGGATATTTTGGCTTCTGTTTGATTTCTAAGGTCCCTTTGAGTTCCAGTGATCCCCTGACCTAGGAAGATTTTCTGGGAAGGGAAGGAGCAGCCTTGGATGAATGAAGGAGGCTGCCCCAGGCATATGGAGGTAGAAAGCATGAAATCTGCAGTGGGACAAAATGCCAAAGGTGAGACACTCCAGGAGAGTCTGAGTGCTGTTGGCAGGAATGAACAGACCCAGGCCTTTGAAATCAGAGTTCTAGGCTCAAATTTTGTAGCAACTTTGAACTCTTTACTAATTGGGATATTTTACCTCTGGCAAAACAAAGAAACTGTTTCTAAGAAAGAAAGGGAAAAAAAAGGGAAGGGCTTGAAAAGCTTCTTGGAGAAGAATATTTGAGAGAAACAATATTTTGATGAGGTAGTGCTAAATGAATTAGAAACATGTGGACTGAATTTCCCTTGAAATACAAATGGATCGAATAATTAATGAGGAAAAAAAGCCGTTTGGCAAAAATTCACTTGGGGTTTTGCTGAACCCAAAACATGTGAAAATATTTTGAAATATGCAAAAAGTACAATGCATTAGAATTAGCAAAGTCCTTGTCTGGTTGCAGAGAAAAAGACTATTCACCGTTTATTGATCACTTAATGGAGATATAGAGAGTGAATATTCCATGGTGTTGTGATTTATGGTCAAGGTCATTCTCATATTCATTTTCATTTGGGGTCTAGAGGATATGGACAGGCTTATACAATAGCCCCAGAAGGGCTCATTACCATTGCTTTAAACTGAGCTAAATGGGGCTTAGTACAGTGGAGCTTGTAAGCCTCCAGGCCATTCAGGTATTTTCACAGCAAATCTGGACCTTATGGTTCCAATGTGGAGAAGTCCTTAGCACTTTCTTTGCTGGTTTGTTTTCAATCACAGGCATAGTCACCACCTGAGGAAGTCCTTCAATTGTTTGTGGGAAGGCCTTTAAAAGAAGGAGTGATTCCTAGTACCTGGAAAAAGTGGTTGGGACAAAGGATCACAGATGTTTCAGCTGGAAAGGACCTTAAAGGTCATCTCATTTTACACTTGCCATTTTAAAAAAAAATTTTAAGATGTTGTGATTTTATTGATACAAAAAACTCCTACCAAAGAAAGATCTGTACCTACTTAGGATGTTAGAAAGTTGATGGCCTGGGAGTCTTGGCCAGGGTCATGGCAAGCATGTTCATAAGATAATGGGATCATAGATTTAGAGATTGAAGGAACTTTCAAGGTGGTCTAGCCCAGCACTTTCATTTTACAGATGAGGAAACTGAAGCACATAGAGTTTTAGTGACGTGGCTGTGGTCAACTAAGATTTATTAAGCGCTTACTATGTGTCAAACATTGCGCTAAGTGCTGGGGATGCGAACAAAATAAAAAAGACGACTCCTACCCTTAGTGAATTGACTTCCAAATGGGGGATGACAGCACAAGAAAGGAAGGTGAAAAGGAGGAGGCATGTGTGAGGAGGCAAAAATTCCAAGTGTAGGGACATGGCAGAGAAGTTCTGAGGGGACAGTCTAGAGAAGAATGAGTGACATGGCTGGCCTGGGCACTCTAATGGAAGTGCCCTCCTCCAATGGAAGCTCTGGGAGCTTCCATTTTTTTCCAATTGAAGAAAGGAGTTAGGATGGAGGATATGTCCAATGGGTGAAGGGGATGGAGAGGAATGAGCTAGAAAGGGTCAGAGGTGGGACTGGAACCCAGATCTTCCTAACTCAAGGTCAACTCGCTCTCTTCTATGACTCTCAACCCTTCAGCCTTTATAAGGATGAAGAAGTATGGAACCCAGTCTTCTGACTGCAGTTAGTATTTCTTCTGACTCATACTGCCCCTTTTTGATTTCTGGAATAGATGGACTAATGGGAGTGCCTGCTCCTCAAAAAAGTTTGCCTACAGGGATGGAATTTAAACTTGCCACTGCTTTCTCTGGTAAATATATTGCAATAATGGATCATGTAATCCTAGAAGTTGGAAGTAACCTTAGAAGTGATCAATACAACACGTACATGAAGGATGAATTTTCTCCTTATAAAGCCTGATTGCTTCTTACTAGGTGTGGAACTGTATCAACAAGTAAATTTACCTCTTTGGGCCTCAGTTTCCTCATGTGTAAAATGCGGTTAGACAAGTTGATTCCAGATGATCCTTTCTAGTGCCAAATCTATGGTCAAATGATCCATGGAATATATGGCTTCCAAGGTCACAGGAGCATAGATTTATAGGTGGAAGGGATCTTAGAGGCTATTGAGTTCAACCCTATCATTTAACAGCTGAGGAAACCAAGGTCCAGAGATTAAAAGCCACTTGCCCAAAATCACACAACTAGAAATTGTCTGAAGCCTGATTCAAACTCCAGTCTTCCTAATCCAAAGGCAGCACTCTATCCATTATACCACCCAGATTTCCAGAGAATGCAAGCCTTTCCAACTCTTAAGATTCTCTTTGTTTCCTTCCTATCTAGGCACTGCCCATGTTAATTTGAATCGAAGATGTCAGACTGAAAAGGTCATCTAGTTAGTTAATCTATCTGGGCTCTTTTTATATCCTGCTTTCAACTTGCTATCTGGCCTTAGACAAATCACTTTCCATCTCTGAGCCTTGATTTTCTAGCAGGGAAAACTAGAGAGCCTCTAAGATTTCTTCTTTTCCTAATATTTCTAATATTCCTAATATTTCTTCTCCAGGAAAGAGGACTTTACAACTTTTGTCAGTAAACTGTCCCAATATGTCCTGATAAATCTGGGGCAGTGTCTGTGGATTTTGCCATCATATGGCAAACTTTCATTTTCAAACACACTTTGGGGTGTGCTGTAGCCTTTGACTCATTAAGCAACATTCATTAGTTTCCTCTTATTCCCCAAACTTGTCCCTACAACAAATTTCCCTATTTTTGATAGGGAAATTCTTTCAGTAACCTATACTTCAGCTATCCGATCATCTTCAACTTTTCTCTTGCTCTCACCCTACAGTCATTTTGTAAATATATTTTTATTGATATCACCAGAATTGACATCACCAGAATTTCTCCCAGTATCTCTTCCCCTGCCCTCTCCCAGGAGGCTATACCATAGACCAATATTTTTAAAGAAAAAAAAAAGAAAAATCAGTAAAAACTATTAAGACATTGAAACAGCCTGAAAAATATGCAGTGTTCAACATCCACATACTTCCAACCTTAGCAGAGAAATGTGGGAGTGTCTTCTCGTTTCTTTTCTTTGGGGACAAGCTGATTATTTATAATTTTGCAACATTCATTTTTGATTGTTTTGTGGTTATTATTTCCATTTCCATTGTGATAGTGTCCATGTATATTGTTGTTTTGGCTCTGTTTATTTGACTCTGAGTCAAATCATGTAAATTCATGATTCTTGGTATTTATCATATTCATCATTTCTTGCAGTACAGTAATGTGCCATTCCAATTCTTTACTGCAACAAAAAATGCTGCTAAAACATTTTGGTGTACATGGGAACTTTCTTCTTCCTAATTGTCTCTTTGGGATATGTCTAGTAGCTGAATCTTTGGGCCAAAGAATATGGACTTTTCTGTCACTTTATTTGCACAGTCCCAAGTTGTTTTCCAAAATGGTGGCATTGATTCACAGCTCTATGCACTATTGTGCCTATCTTCTCACAACTTTTCCTACATTGACTCTTCTCATATTTTGCCATCTTGGCCAATTGGTAGGGGGCTTCATCCTCAATATTTAATTAGTTTTCAAGTCTTGATTCCACAACCTCTTTCATAGTTGACTCCTTCTTTGTAGCCCAATAACTACTACCTTGGTACAGTCTCTTATCTTCTCTTACTTTCACTATTACAAAACTTCCTAATTGCTTTTCTGGTTCTCTCACTCTCTCCTTTCACATTTACCTTTCACACAGCTGCCAGAATATTTTCTTTTTTTTTCTTATCTTTTTTTTAAATTTTTAAAAAATTTTTTTCTATTTTTATTTATTTTTGTTTGTTTGTTTGTTTTTTAGTTTATGGTAATTTTTATTTATTTTTTTGTTTTCAACATTTACTTCCACAAGATTTTGAGTTACAAATTTTCACCTCATCTTGCCCCTCCCCCCACTCCAAGATAGCATGCATTCTAAATACCCCTTCCCCTAGTCTGCCTTCCCTTCTATCTCTCCCCTCCTTCTCTTATCCCCTTCCCCTTCAATTTTCCTGTAGGGCAGGATGGATTTCTGTACCCCATTTCCTGTATTTCTTATTTCCCAGTTGCATGTGAAAACATTTTTTTCAAACATGTGTTCTTAAAGCTTTGGGTTCCAAGTTTTCTCCCTTCCTCCCTCCCCACCCACCCTCATTGATAAGGCAAGCAACTAAATACAGGTTATATATGTGCAGTTATGCAAACACTTCCATAGTAGACATGCTGTGAAAAACTAACTCTATTTCTCTTAATCCTATCCCACCCACCCATTTGTTCTTTCTTTTGACCCTGACCGTCCTCAGAAATATTTGCTTCTCATTACTCCCTTTCCCAATCTGCCCTCCTCTCTATCATTCCACTACTCTCTTGTTCCCTTTCCCCGCCCCCCATTTTCCTGTAGGGTGAGACAGATTTCCACACCCAATTGAGTGTGTATGTTATTCCGTACTTAAGTCAAATTCTATGAGGATAAGATTCACTCATTCCCTCTCACCTTCCCCCATTTCCCCTCCACTGTAAAAGCCTTTTCTTTTCTGGGTTTTTTTTTTTGTGGGATAATTTACCCCATTCTACCTCTCCCTTTCTCCTTCTCCTACTACATTCCTCTCTCACCCCTTAATTTTATTTTTCAGATATGACCCCTTCATTTTCAACTCACCCTGTGACCTCTATCTATCTATCTATCTATCTATCCATCTATATCTATATATATATATATGTACATATAATGTTTTCCCCTCCAACTACCCTAATACTGACAAAGGTTTAATGAGTTACAAATATCATCTTTCCATGCAGGAATGTAAACAGTTCAACCTTAATAAGTCTCTTATGATTTTCTCTTTCCTGTTTACCTCTTCGTGTTACACTCGAGTGTTGTATTTGAAAATCAAATTTTCTATTCAACTTTGGTCTTTTCATCAAGAATGCTTGAAAGTTCTCTATTTCACTGAATGACCATTTTTTCCCCTGCAGGATTATACTCAATTTTGCTGGGTAGGTGATTCTTGGTTGCAGTCCTATCTCCTTTACTCTCCGGAATATTATATTCCGTGCCCTGCAGTCCCTTAATGTAGAAGCAGCTAAATCTTGTGTTATCCTGATTGTGTTTCTTTCTGGCTGCTTGTAATATTTTCTCCTTGACATGGGAACTCTGGAATTTGGCTACAATATTCCTAGGAGTTTTCCTTTGGGGATCTCTTTCAGGAGGAGATCGGTGGATTCTTTCAATTTCTATTTTGCCCTCTGGTTCTAAAATATCAGGACAGTTTTCCTTGATAATTTATTGAAAGATGATATCTAGGCTCTTTTTTTGATCATGGCTTTCAGATAGTCCAATAATTTTTAAATTCTCTCTCCTGGATCTATTTTCCAGGTCAGTTGTTTTTCCAATGAGATATTTCACATTGTTTCCTATTTTTTCATTCTTTTGGATTTATTTTACAGTGTCTTGATTTCTCATAAAGTCACTAGCTTCCAATTGCTCTATTCTAATTTTTAAGGAAGTATTTTCTTCAGTAAGCTTTTGGACTTCCTTTTCCATTTGTCCAATTTTGCTTTTTAGGGCATTCTTCTCCTCATTGGTTTTTTGGACCTCTTTTGCCATTTGGGTTAGGCTATTTTTTAAGGTGTTATTTTCTTCAGTACTTTTTTGGGTCTCCTTTACCAAGCTGTTGACTTGTTTTTCATGATTTTCTTGCAAAACTCTCAGTTTTTCCTTTACTTCTCTTATTTGCTTCTCAAAATCCCTTTTGAGCTCTTCCAAGGCCTGGGACTGATTCATATTCTTCTTGGAGGCTTTGGATGTAGGAGCTTTGACTTCGTTGTCTTCTTCTGGTTGTATGTTTTGATCTTCTTTGTGACCAAATTAAGATAATATAGTCTGACTCTTTTTGCGCTGCTTACTCATGATCCTGGCCAATTACTTGAGTTTTAAACTCTTTGTTAAGGTGAAAGTCTGCTTCCAATGTGAAGAGTGTACTGTCCCAAGCTTTGGGGGGTTTATACAGCTGTTTTCAGAGGTACTTCTAGGCACCTGTAAATTTTCAGTTCTTCCAAGATGGTATAATAAGGGGCAAGGTGTTTCCTCTCCACAGCCACAACAAGCTTCAGGGCACAACTGCTTCTCCTCGCCCCAGGACCACTCCTCAGAACTGCGACCCAGATCCAAGCACCAGTAAAGCAAGAGATTCCTGCCTTAGCACTGGCAAAGAGATCCCTGCAATCCGCCTGTGATCAGCCACTAGATTCCCCCTCAGTCTGTGGGCCAGAAGCTCAGGAAAAAGCCGCGTCCTCGGGTCATGCTCGAGACTTGCAGCTGAAACCTACTTCCTCTCTCACCACAGTCACAGACTTTTCCACTGACCTTCTAAGTTGTCTTTGGTGTTCAGGGGTTGAGAAGTCTGGAAACTGCCACAGCTGCCTGTGATTCAGTCCTCTGAGGCCTGCTCTAGGGTCGCTGCAGCCTGCGTGCCCACGCCAAACTGCACTCCTCTCCCTGCTCTGCGCGATATACCTTTCCAATCAACCATCCAGGTTGTCTTTGGCTGGAAATTTGTTTCACTCTGTCTTTTTGTGGGTTCTGCTGCTTTAGAATTTGTTTAGAGCCATTTTTTATAGGTATTTGGAGGGCTTTGGGAGGGAGCTCGAGATAGTCACTGCTTTCCCTCTGCCATCTTGGCTCTGCCCCTCCAGAATATTTTCCCCAAAGCACAGGATTTTACTACTCTCCCTGCTCAAAATTTTTCATTGGCTACTTATTGCATCTGGGATAAAACACAAACTCTTCAATTTGGCATTTAAAGTCCTTCACAAAACTGGTTTCAGTTAATCTTTCCAGATGTATTTCCTATCATTCCTTTTGGATGAATGATGAATGTAAATGAAAAAACATTTTAATTGTTTCCTATGTACCAGGTGCTGTGCTAAGTGGTAGGAATATAAAAGCAAGCAAGCAGGGCAGTCCTTGCCCTCAAGAAGCTTATAGTCCAAGGGAGAAAGATAACATTGGGGTAGGGTTGGCATGGTAGGAGAACATGATAGCATAATTTTAAAAAGTTCAGGAGGTTTCAGGCAAAATAAAGTGAACACACACCTTTCAAAGTCTTTCCAGGAATCTGTATTTCTCTGAGGGACTCCAACATGAAAAGGCATCTTTTATCACTGTACTTTTGTAAAGGCTTCCCCTCTTCTCCCAAAAAACCTACATATTCTGTCATTTTCCGAATTTTAAAATTTCTTTTTCTACAGTATCTCTCAAGTGAGTCCCCTTCTAGTCATACACATAATCATCACCTTAGGTCAGGCCCTCATCACTACTCACCTGAACTATTGTCATAGCTTTCCAAATAATGAACTAACTATAGAGAAAGTTAATTCTCTCATTTTTAAAATGCTCACTCAGTCCCCTCTCCTCCACCAGGCATCATACTTTGGCAGAGTTGTACAAGCCCACCCATAAGTTTGCAACAGAACTCAACTCTGATCTCTGTTCCCTGTTCTGTGGAAAGACAAAAGCAGAAGCTTGACATGCTACTTTTTTCAGGACATTGATGTATGTATGTGGTTCCAACAGGCCTGAAGCAAAGGGGATTGGCATACAGCTATAATTAATACTATTCCCTGAGGAGTCATGAGATGAAACATGCCAAATTCATGTTTCAAGTGAATTTGAGGAGCATACCAAGGCAGATGAAACATGAATTGCCCAGTGTAGGAGGAGGCTGATACAGCTTTGAGGCATAGGAGATGGGGTAAAATATAATATAAAATAAATGACAGGGAAATATAAGGGAAAAAAGTCTGAAATCACCAAAGATTTCAGTAGGAAGAAAACACAGTTAAAGATCTTGAACACAAGCAGATAAATCAATAGGATTAATAACAGAAGGAAATATGACTTCCAGATCATCTAAATAAGTATAAACATCTAGGAATAATACTGTAAGACAAAGGAAAATGACTCAAAAACCAATGAGGCAGAAGACCTTGTTGATTCTCAAGAGAGCATGAAGCCAAAGCAAGACATTCCTGAATGGATTAAGAGAGAAATAAGAATTGTAAAAGCAAAACTTATCGTCTGTTCAACAAAAAATAATCAGCAGAATAGAAAAGCTTGAATCCACAGTGGAAAGTCTAACCACAGAAACAAGAGAGAACAGCTGATTGGGAATGCAAATATATAGAAGTAAAAGAAAATCTGGAAGAAAAAAAGCAAAAAAAATGTTAAAAGAAAGTGTAATCTCTATACAAATATCTCTGTACATTGATTTTGAAGAAAGGATAAATAGATATAACTTAAGGATTATAGGTCTCCCAGAAGAAATAAAACAAGTCAAAAAAACTCAAATGCAAGAACTAGAACAAAACAAAACAAAACTGCCCAGAACTTCTGAAGAAAGAAAACAAAATGCTAATCCAAAGAACCCACAGATCATCTCCACAGTAAGCACTAAATGAATGTTTGTTGACCTACTGATATTTCCTTCATTCTGGTCCTCTCTGGACATTGGGAGAAAGTTATCAGCAATATGAACATAACAGTATTTCTATTGTTTTGATTTTATCGAGTTGACATTGGCCCATTGATTTATAATTTTTGCATCCAGTCATTCAATGAAATCTGAATCCATCTCAATATACTGTGTCTAGCTAACATTGCTGGATCTTTTCTGTAAGAACAGCATGAAAGACTTTGTCAAATGCTTTTCTAAAAATTTAGTTAAATTTTATCTACTGTTTTCTTCTGATCTTATAGTCTAGTTTGTTGTTGTTCAGTTGTTTCAGTTGTGTCTGATTCTTTGTAATCTCATTTGGTATTTTCTTGGCAAAGATACTGGAGTGGCTTGCTCTTTCCTTCTCCAGCTCATTTTACAGATGATGAAACTAAGGCAAACAGGGTGAATTGACTCGTCCAGGGTTACACAGCTTTTAAGTGTCTGAGGCCAAACTTGAACTTAGAAAGATGAGTCTTCCTGACTCCAGGTTCAGCACTCTATCCACTGCACGTGTCTTTTAGATGCTTAGCATTGCCTGAATTTAATTCAGTTCAATTCAGCAAACATTTATTTAGCATCTCCTCTATAGTAAGTGCTAGGTCAGGCTTTGGGGAAACAAAATAAAAAGAAAAGAAAAGAAACAATTCCTGCCCTTAAGGAACTTTCATTTTCCTGGGGATAGATGCAACATGTAAATAAGTAAGTAAATAGAAAATATATATTCAAAATATAAAGTGATTTCAACAGGGCTCAGTAATAACTGTGTGATTAGAAAAGTGCTCTCACAAAAGCTAACACTTGAGCTGAACCTTGAAGGGAGCAGGAGCTTCAAGGAGGAGAAGGTGTGCATTCCAGATGTGAGGGGCAGTCTAAGGGAAGGCATAGAGGTAGGGGTGTTGTGTACAAACAGTGTGTAAGCCAGCTTGACTGAAACATATGGTGTGTGAGATGCAATAATAACTTTATAATTAGACTGTAAGGAGAGGCAGAAGGCAGATTGTGAAAGACTATCGATAAGAAACAGAAGAATTTCAATTTTATTTAAAGGGCAATAGGGAAGCTTCTTGAGCAGGTGAATGGCGTGGTTGAGCCTGTCATCCATTGATCAATCAACAAGCAATTATTAAGGATTTAATGTATATCAGATACTCTGCTAGGTAGTAGAGATGTTAAAAAAATACAGTTCCTCATTTTAAGGAATTTATATTTTATAGGGGGAGTCAATATGGATATACATGTGTATATGCTATATATGTATATACATATATACACATATAGAACATATCATATTATATATGTGTATATACATATATATATATATACTCAAAAATATCATGACATTTGATAAATACAAAATAATTTTGGTGGGACAGGCCTAGGTAGCTGAGAAATCATATAGGAGGTAGTCTCTGAGGTAAGCCTGAGAAGGGAGAGCATTCCAGGGATGGAGGACAGTAAGAGATGGAAAGTCGTGTTTGAGTAATGGTAAGAAGGACAGTTTACCTGGACTGAAGAGTTCAGGAAGGGGAGTGTATATAATAAGACAAGAAAGTCAGTTTGAAGTCCAGTGGAGAAGAGTTTTCAATGCCAACTAGAGGAGATTGCCTATGGTCCTTGATGTAACAAGCAGCTGCCAGAGTTTATTGAACAAGGTAAGGATGTGGTCAAAACTGTGCTTTTAAAATATCACTTTGGAAGCTTTCAGAAGATGGATTGAAGGGAGAGTCTAGAAAAGGGGAAACTAAATCAGAAGCTGTTCAGGTAAGAGGTAACAAGGGCCTGAACCTTAGCTCATAGAAAGGTTGTGGTTTGAATGGAGAGAAGGAGATGATTGCAAGGGAGATGTTACAGAGAAACCATCCAGACTAATCTTGTTGCTTTCTGGGCATTCTGTACCACAGGCTGTTTCTAGAGGGCTTATTTCCATTCCCTGGTAAGCCGGCTTAATCAGTTTTGATGCTTGCCTCTTGCAAATACTTCCTTGCCGATGATTTGGATTTCCCCCGGGTTGACTGTGTGCTGCTAAATAGTTCTAGGAAGATGGGAGCATTTGGCTTTTGGAGTGGGTGGCCATATGACACATGGGTCATCTGAATGTGTGAGTGGTTTAATGAGAATCCTGACTCCAGGCAGTCGTCAATTTACAAGCCCAGAGCATGGGGAATCATTTGTCCTCACAACTGGAGCGGTTCCTTCTTTTCCAAGCCACATCTGCCAATGAATCAGTGTTTCCTCTTTTCCCATCTGAAAGAGTAAACATTATCTGTTCCTCTCCCTTCCTGGCCAGTCTGGCAGTCATTGTGTTTGTCAGAGAGCCATGGTTCACTGCTTAGAAGTCTCCCGAGATGCTTATGTTCAGCTTTGCAGCCACTGAATCACACATTTCGAGCCCTGCCATTGAAAGCACTGGTGTGTGGCCCCAGTCCACATGGCACCATGATGGGTGATATTTGCCTTTGTTCAGTGGCCTGAAGACTTTCCTAGTGGCCTATAGTCTCTAGGAGCTTAGATCAGGCCTAAAGAAATGCAGTGGGTGTACTTGGACCAAGCCCTCACCCTTCCCAGCCCCATCTTGGCATGCTCCCTCTAGCCAGAAGCACATGGCCTCCCGGCCTCTGGCCCGTCTCACTGAAAACTTTTTGGAGGGGAATAGACAAAAACAAACAAAACAATGGAAACATATTTCATTTCTTGGACCAAATAGCTGGTAGAAGAAAAACTACAATGAAGTAGCAATGGATTTATTTGATTTATAAAGATGAGCTCACTTTGCATTTGTCTGAATGCATGTGCAGCATTACACTTTGAAGCGTCCCCTTAAGCTTCTTTGTATGGTCACCCTGGGATTCACGTCTTCAAAAGCAGTGACCGAGAAGGGTCGACAATGCTGGCTAAGCAAGAAGGGTTTGGGGGAGCTGAGGGAGCTGGAGGAGAAGGATGGAAGGCAGCTGAGAAAAGCTCGTGAACTGAAACATCTTAGAGGTTCTGACTGATTGAGGTCCTAGTCCTTAGTCAATCAGTAGTCAAGAAGCATTTGTAAACAGCTTCCTATTTACTAGGCACTGTGCTAAGCACTAGGAATAGAAAGGCAGGCAAAAACAAGTGACTTCATTTAACGACCTCATATTCTAATAGAGGAAGCCACATGCAACTCACTATGTATATACAAGATGCAGTGTATATGGGAAATAATCTCAGGGGAAAAGAAAAACATTCTAGGCATGGGGGACAGCCAGTGCAAAGACAGAGTCAGGAGCTAGTGTCCTGGAGGGAGGGAAGGGAAGAAACCTTTATTTAGTGTCTACTATGTTCTAGGCATTATACTAAGCACTTTACAGATATTATCTCATTCGATTCTCATATCAACCCTGGGAAGTTGGTGCTACTATTATCTCCATTTTACACTTGAGGAAACTGAGGCAGATAGAAGTTACATGCCCTGCCCAGGGTCACACGGATAGTAAATGTCTGGGGCTGGATTTGAATTAAGGGCTATCCTGACTCCAGACCCAATGCTCTATCCACTGCACCACCTAGTTGCCTCATGGTAGGGATAGTAAGTAGAACATTGGAACTGGATTGTGGTGTGTGGAAAGGTGTAAAGGATAAGAAGACTGGAAAAATATGAAGGGACCAGGTTGTGAAGAGCTTTAAATGCTAAAAAGAGGATTGTATAGTTGATCCTGGAGGTGAGAGGGAGCCAGTGGAGTTACTGACCTTACTAGTGGGTGATGTCAGACCTGGGCTTTGGGAAAAACCACTTTGGAAGTTGAATGGAAGATAGATTGTAGTAGAAATGGTCCTGGGGCAGGAGATAAATTAGTAATCAATCAACCAACTTTTATTAAGTACCTGTTACGTGCCAGGTACTCTACTAAGCTCCAGGGTTACAAAAAGAGGTAAAAGACATTCCCTGCCTTCTAGGAGCTTACAATCTAATGGGGGCACACAACACGCAAACAAATCTATACAAAACAAGCTATAGATAAGATAAATAGGAAATAATTAAAAGAAGGAAAGCACTGTAATTAAGAGGGGTTAGGAAAGGCTTCCTGTAGAAAGTGGGATTTTAATTGGACTTAAAGGAAGCCAGGGAGGTCAATAGTCAGAGTGGAAGAGGAAAAGCATTCCAAGAATGAGGGACAGCCAGAGAAAATGCGTTGTATGTAGTAGTCCAATTCTTCTAGATGAGATATGTAGTGCCAGAAAACCAGTGTCACTGGATCAAAGAATACACGTCAGGGAGTACTAGGTTATGAAGGACTTTGAATGTAAAACAGTATTTTGTATTTTTTCCTGGAGGCAATGGAAAGCCTCTGGAATTTATTAAGTTAAAGGTGGGGGGTGAGTGGGTGGGAGAGGTGACATGATCCAGCCTGTGTTTTAGGAAAATCACTTTAATGGCTTAATGGAGTATGGATTGGAATGGAGAGAGACGAGGCAGGCAGACCTACAAGCAGGCTATTGCAATAATCAAGGCTTGAGGTGATAAGGACCTATGCCAGTACGTCGGCATGTCAGGAGAAAGAAAGGAGAGAATTTGAGAGATGTTACAAAGATGAAATCAATAGACCTTGGCAGCAGCTTGGATACGTGGGGCTAGAGATTGAAGAACTTAAGCTGATTCCTAAGTTGTGAGTCTATTTGCCCTCTACACTAATAGGGGAGGTAGAAGTGGGAGAGAATTAAGGTAGACAGATAATAATATCTATTTGAGACATACTGAGTATTAGATATCTACTGGACATCTTATTTGACATATCTGAAAAGCAGTCAGGTTAGAGCAGGAAAGGTAGATTTGAGAATGATCAGCAGAGAGATGGTAATTAAATACATGGGAACCGATGAGATGACCAAGTGAAGTTGTATAGAGGGAGAAGTGAAGAGGGCCCATGTCAGAACTATGAGGGCATGATGTGGAGGAAGATATAGCCAAAGAGACAGAGGAGTGGCCAGATAGCTAGGAGGAAAACTAGCAAAGAGAGATGTCCCAAAAACCTAGAGAAAAGAAAATATCAAGGAGGAGGGAGAGATCAATAGTGTCAAAGGCTGCAGAGAGGTCAGGGAGAATGAGGATGGAGAAAAGGCCATTGGATTTGGAAACTAAGAGATCATTAGTGACTTTGGAGAGAGCAAGACGTTGTAATAGGCCAGGCAATAGTCTAGGTATGAGGGCTTGTGAGTGGAGAGAATGGGACATGCATAACTGGAGGTGACAATAGGTAAGATATGTGAGGTGAGCACATAGGATGAGGAACCAAGGATGATAATGATGGGATATAATGAGTTCTGTGTTAGAAAATGATTAGCTTATGACTCCAGAATCATGTCCCCAAACTCTCTTCTTTTATCAATATTTTGCACCTACATGATGAATTAGATTAAAAATTTCTTGACAACAGGAACTTTATCTTTTCTCAATCTACCAATAACTGACAGACTGACTCTGAGATTTTTTTTTTTTTTGGTTAGGCAATGGGGTTAAGTGACTTGCCCAGGGTCACACAGCTAATACATATTATATGTCTGAGGCCGGATTTGAACTCAGGTCCTCCTGACTCCAGGGCTGGTTCACTAAATTTGTACAATTCCCTGTTGTTCAGTCATTTCAGATTCTTCATGAACCCATTTTGGGGTTTTCTTGGCAAAGATACTAGAGTGGTTTGTAATTTCCTTCTCCAACTCATTTTACAGATGAGAAAACCGAGGCAAATAGTGTTAAGTGAGTTGCCTAGAATCACACAGCTAGTAAGTGTCTGAAGCTAGATTTGAATTCATGAAAATGAGTCTTCCTGACTGCAGGCCTGGCCAGTACTCTATCCACTGCACCACCTAGTTGCCCACAATATCCTACAAAATGCTAAAAGAAATATAACTGCCATTTCCTGACTCAGGAATGTGCATTCTTAATGTCACTGAACAACAGCAGGGGAATTGTCCACCCTTTCTAGCATATTCCTAGTTCTTCTCATTTAAGGTTAAGATCCATAAAATAAAGAAAAAAAATCCCTACCCCAGTTCTAGGGAATCCTGCTCAAAGCCTTCTATTTCTTACTTATATTAATCAGTTTCTTTTATTAAGATCTGCCAGGAATCGCTAAAGTTGCCTACTTCAGAAAGGCTACACTGGGGATTTTTAAAGAACTACTTTCCATCTTGCTTAGCTCAAAGTTAATATCTGCTGCTCTCCCTACTCCCATCCTGAAGGCCTAATTGTGCCATTCCACAAAAAAGTTATAGCCTCCATTAAATAATAATCATTAAAAATGAAAGATAGATTCACTAATTCCTCCACTCTGCCATTTCTACCTCCAGGCTAAGGCTTGCATTCACAGAACCACTCGCTGACCTTAGAAAAATCTTGTCATCTTATTACAAACACATTTGAGCTACATAGTCCAGGGAAGGCTGAAAACCAGACCTTTTCTGTGAATGGCCTGCTTTTTACAATCCTAAATGGTAAAGCTAAGTAACCAAATGAGGACCAGCCAAGAGTAAGAATTCTGGTTTTTCATCTCATGATAATTGCAATTCCTCTTACAAATACATGGCCCTATACCCCACATTATGGGATGGGGGACAGGACTTAGATAAATTAGATTGGAAGCTCCTCAAGGACTAGGATATTAAATTCTTCTTCTCTCCAATACCTTCCATAATATACTGATCCTACAATATAAACACAGTAAACAACTTGTTGATTGATAGATTGAGAAAAGATACAGTTCCTGTTGTCAAGAAATTTCTAATCTAATTTATCATATAGGTACAAACTACTGATAGAAAAAGAAATTTTGGGGATATGACTCTGGAATCATAAGCTAATACATCTAAAAGGATCTTAGAGAGCTCATCTTATTGCTGGGAATAGGGTGACCGGCCTGCTTGGTTTTCACTACGGAGTTTCCTTATGCCGTTTTTAAGGTTCCTTGTTCTTTGTAACTAGTAACCAACATTCTGACAGATCTATAGACGTTGTGGCAGAACTCGTCTGACTACAAGTCTAGAATTATATTCTTACAGAATCTTCTTTTTCAGTAACAACAACAGCAAACATTCCAGAGATCCTCAATATCTGTGGAGCTAGGTAGAATAAATAACTTGAACGGGCCCACCATGTTTGAGTCAGACTGATCTGTGCCAGTGACTTATTGATCAAGCCTGGGACTCACTCATGTTATCTCCAAATCATTAGAACTTGGGTTTTTCTTTTTGTGCATCTTTTCCAATTTTTTCTGGTCTATAAATTTTCAAGATACACCTGGCCACATGGGTCATAGCACGCCAGGGGGTCCCAAACTCCTGTTTGATGAATTGAAAATATTTTTGGTATGATGTTTTCTTGAGTAGCAGAAAATTTCCTTGATATGGTAAGACCAGTTGAAAATCAGTTCCACCTTTTCAGCTTGAAATGTTATTTTGCCAGAGTTGTCTGAAGAAAAAAAATATAATATTTTCAAGACACTAAGCCATTTGAGAATCTGCTCCACCCTTTCTAAGGCAAACAATACACACACACACACATACACACATACACACACACACATACACACACACACATACACACACACAGATAGGGAAATAGATACATAAATTGATAGGTAGGTAGATAGGCAGATAGGAAAAATACATAAATTGATAGATATGTAAATAAATTGATAGGAAGATTGATATATAAATTCAGAGATAGATGATAAACAGATAGATACATAAATTGATAGGTAGATAGATAAATCAATAGGCAGATAGATAAATAAATTGATGAACAGATTTATACACAAATTCAGAGATGCATGTTAGGCAGATATGTTATAAAGAAGACCCCCAGACTCAGTTCTGAAGACTGGTGTCTCAAAGACTTTTTATTAAATAGGTTGAAGTGTGGCCTTTCGATTCTCAAGAGAAGCGACCACACCTCCTTTGAAGGGGAGAGTGTGCTGAGCACAGAAGCGAGAGCAAGCTTTATAGTTGGTAATTGCCTAACTCCTCCCTTCTGGATCAGGATTGATCCTAATCCTTCCGGGTTACAATCTTCCTTATACGCCATGTTCATATATTTTATATAGACGTGATCCCCACCCCTTAACATACATTTTGTGCCTAAAATTGTGTTGTCACTCCCCTCCTGGACAGAGAAGTCAGTCTGTCTATGCTGATTTCTTATCTACTTACGTGGAAACTTAACTCTCTTATTTCTCAAAGACAGATACATAAATTGATAGATAAATCAATAGGTAGATAGATAGATAGATAGATAGATAGATAGATAGATAGATAGATAGATAGA
>NW_020954560.1:2287763-2343495 GCF_900497805.2 Vombatus ursinus | reverse complement strand
AGATAGATAGATAGATAGATAGATAGATAGATAGATAGATAGATAGAGCCCCTTCTGGACCATGTCCAATATAGCTGCCTCCCTTTTTCCTCCTGTAGTTACATTCTGGATAATGCTCATCCCCAGACCCTCTTAGACCACCTCGCTGGACACTAGACTAAGAATCAGAGGTCTAATGCCACCTCAGACCTCAGATACATGCTAGCTATGTTGCCTTGGGCAACTCATATCATCTTTGAGAGAATAGTTTCCCCATCTGTAACATGGGAATAATAATGCCTAGCCCAAGTGTGCAGGACTGGTGGCAATGTGTATTAGTTACAAAGACACAGCTTTTGTCTTGAAATAAGGAAAGACTTTCTAGCAATTAGGGCTGCCCAAAGTGGAATGGGATTATAGAGGTAGAGTTCGAAGAAATTTCAGAGACCATCCAATCCAATACCCAGTAAGTGAAAAAACCAGGCACAGGAAGGTTGTGACTTTCCCCAAATCACCAAGCATCTGAGATGGGGCTTAAACCTCAGTCTCTTACACTCCAAAACCCATGCTCCCTCCACAGAGCCACGCTGGAGCTGGTAGTTCTCACCCTGGTTCCCAACCTCTTCCTGTCTCCACTGGAAGTTTTCAAGTAGGAGATGGCTTACCACTAATTGGGCACATTGTAGAAGAGGTGCCCTTAGTGGAGTTTGGGTTAGTTTAGATGAACTAGAGATTCTTGCCAAATCTGAGATTCTGTGATTTTACGAGTGTAAAAGTCATTCAGACAGGGTTGTTATGAGGAAAATTTTTGTCAGTCTAAAAGGGCTATGTAAATGTGAGCTATTATGATGATGATGACTGACCATGGGTAGGGAAGCCCCAATCTTTCATACCCACACTTAAGCTGTGGGAAGCCTTGCAAGGAAAATAGCAATTAATGTCAATTACCAAAGTGTCTGCCCTACCCTGGCAGCCTTTTTCAGGCTTTTGAAAACAATTGATTCTAACAGAGAAGTGTGGAAATAGCAGAGGGAGGAAAGGTCACTGCCACCTCTTGGTTTCATAATCAACTCTTGCTAAATCTGGACCTTTTCTAACTCATTGCTTCCCACAGCCTGAGGACTTCTGAATCTGCATTAAAATATTATTAGATCCCCACATTTAAAGTGAATTGAACTGTTGTGTGCTGGGAGAATTACTCTCTTTGGATAAGCACTTAGCAAAAACACAATTAGAAACCTAATTAACTAGAAAATCATTAAAACTAGTGCAAACTGTCCTTAAGTCAAAGACAGGGCATGGCACTCAGGAGGGTTGACATGAATATGACAACCCTGGTTAAGTTTTCACTCACAGCATCCTGTGGGTGTGAGTGCTGGAGTGTGTCACTACCTCCAGTTTTTGGAATAATAGTCTCTATATATTAGATACTGTGTACAATCTACCCACCCCCTCACCAAAAAAAAAAAAAAAGAATTGAAACCCTTGCTGTCAAAGTACTCAGAATCTAAAAGATACTAAGATGTATACACACACACACACACACACACACACACACACACAAACACACACACAGTGTTCTTTCCTTTTCCTTTTCATTACCTTCAAAATCATATTTAGTCTTGCTCAGGCTAGGAGCTCCAACTATCAGATGCCAAATATACCAGTTAATCAAGCCTGTGTAACAAGATGCAAAGAAACTTGTCTACTAGAGGGTTGGATTAGAATTCTGTCCACTAAGGTGACCTCTAGCTCTGAAGGCATCTACATAATAGTAGAGATTCACAATTTAATACAGGATCCTCTTTTTTTTTCTCCTTTGTATAAGGAAATATTTATATTTTTAAAATTCATAATGAAAAAAAACTAGATATCAGTCATAGGTGATTCCTTATTCCCCCATCCTGTGACTGATGAAAGGGGGTGGGGAAGAAGGGATGTATGGCATCAGAGACAGAAAGACAAATGAGTTTGACCTTTGAGCTATGTAGAGACTGGGCTCCCTAAAGGCTGAATACTGTCTGCCTGGGTCCAGAGTTGAGAAAGGCCCCTCAAGGAAGAGAGAGTGATCTGCCCTGAGCCCTCCATCTGAGCTGAGTAGAAGATTATTTACTCTGATTTCACACTAATTACTTAATACAAGATAATTGGAGCAAGGAGAGATAACTAACCACTAGGGAATCAGGGAAGGTTTCATATATAAGACAGTGTATATGAGATAAAGAATCTTTGAGGGATTGGGGAAGAAATACATTCCCCGAATGGATAATGTCTTACAGGAACGTACAGTGGCAAGAGATGAAATGTTAAGTTAAGAGAATAAAGAGTTGTCTAGTTTGACTGGAATGTGGACTGTGTGAAAGCGAGTTATATAAAATAGGAATAGAAGATAGGTTAGAAGCAGACTATGGAAGACCATAGAGAAGTTCCATTTCCCCACAAAAACCTCAGCAAATATTTAAAAGAACAATAAGCTGAACAGTGATTAAGAGGACAAAGAGAAGCGACATTAACATCCAGCCCAGAACTGGGCAGAAGGAGATGCATCCTTGGGGACCTGATGAGCCAGGGGAGGCAGAAGCAGCATGAGATATGGGAAATGGTCCTGAAGCCAGTGCAAAGATGTCTCTGAACTGTCAGGACAACAACAAGGACAGAGGCAGACTGCTAAAAGTCCCTTAAACCATTTTTCATTCTTTCATTCTTTCAAAAATATTTTGTAGGGGGAATATTTGTAATAGGAAAGTTTCTAGTGTTTCTCAGCAGCAAGTAATACTAACCCTTGGTTTTAAATAAAGGCTTTTGATCACATTGAAGAAAGGTTCTTCCACGCCTATGCTTTTTTTATTTATTTGTTTTTTTATTTATTTATTTTTAAGCTTTATGTTTAAACAAAAAGGTGTGGGGTATTTTGTCAAAAAATTCTTTGCATCTATTGAAATATTCACTTTTTTTTTGGTTATTTTTGTTTTAGGTGGTAAAGTGGATATAGTGCTGACCTGGAGTCAGGAAGACCTGAGTTCAAATCCAGCTTCAGATACTTACTAGCTATGCGACTCTGGGCAAGTCATTTAACCTCTGCTTGCCTCAGTTTCCTCATTTGTAAAATGAGGATAATAATAGCATCTACCTCCCAGGATTGCTGTGAGGATCAATAAGATAATAATTGTAAAGCATTTAGCACAGTGCCAGGTACATACTATGAACTATATAAATGTTAGCTGTTATTATTATTAAGGGGCAGTTGGGTGGTGCAGTGGATAGAACACCAGCCCTGGAGTCAGGAGGACCTGAGTTCAAATCCAGTTTCTCATTCTTACTGGCTGCATGACCCTAAGCAAGTCACTTAACCCTATTTGCTTCAGTTTTCTTATCTGTAAAATGAGGTGGAGAAGGAAATGGCAAGCCGCCCCAGTATCTTTGCCAAGAAAACCTCAAACAGTGTCATGGAGAGTCAGACACAACTGAAAGGATTCAACAACTATTGTTATTATATTTAACTAAGTCAGTTGTTTTTTGTGATAATGAATTAATCTTGTAGATATGGCATAAATCCAACTTTTTCATAAGGAATTATTTTCTGGATTATTTCCTGTAGTTTCCTCTCAAGAATTTTATTAAAGGTTTTTCCATTGATATTTATTAGTGAAATTGGTCTGTAGCTCTTTTCCTCTGAAGGGAACCAACCATTTCATTTATGTTTTTCTCTATTATTAATAGAGAAATTATAGAAAAAATATAATTGTTCTCTATTATTAGTGTAGAAACTTAATAAATATTTGTTGAATGATTTGCAAAGCTCTTTGCAGAGTACCTGGCACATAGTATGTACTGAATAAATATTTGTTCATTTCCCTTCCCCCTGGATGAGTGTCAAGAACATATCTATCCCTTGAAAGGAGTTCAGTAAAATCTCTTCTTCTGTCTCCATTTTTGAATATAATTTGTGTGTGTGTGTGTGTGTGTGTGTGTGTGTGTGTATGTGACTGTGCTTGTGTTTGGTTGCTTGTTTAAACAGAGGTAACAATTGTTCTTTCCATGTTTGATAGAATCCATTTGAAAATCCATCCGGCCCAACAATTTTTTTTCTGCTTTTGGCAATTCATATATGGCTTACTAATTTCCTTTTCTGAGATTGGGTACTTAAAATCTTTATTGCTTGTTTTGTCATTTTAGATATTTGTCTATATTTTGTAGATACTCATCCACTTTCTTTAAATTCTCCATGCTGTTTTTATTATTATTATTATTATTATTATTATTATTTTACACATACTTGTGGAAAACTCCAATTTCATCTCTGAATTTCATCTGTGAATTCATGCTGTTGTTTTTCATTTTGATAATTTGAGTTTCTTCTCTCTTTTTATTTTTGGACCAGGTTAGCTAATAGTTATTGAAACTGTAAATTTTTTTAAAAATGTGGATTTCAATTTTATCAGTTCCATGGTATTTTTATTTCTAAGCTTCTCTATTTCTCCTCTAATTTTCAAGATATCTTCTTTTGAACTTGCTTTACAAATCTTAATCTGTTTTCCAATCCTTTTCATTGTATGTTTTCATTGATCCTATTTTGATTTTTTTGTTAATATAAGGTTCGCAAATATATATTTTCTCTTGAAGATCACTCTAGTTGCAACCCATATGATTTGGTATGTTGTTTCTTTAGTATCATTCTTTTCAACAAAATTATTTATTGTTTCTATGATTTTTTTTTCTTTCACTCACTCAAAATTCAGGCTATCATTACTTTCATGTACTCATAATCTTTTCCTCATATTTTCTTTTTCTCATTTTTTGTTGCATTTTGAGATACAAAGGACATATTTATAGTTTTTATCTTTTTGTGTTACATATGATTGCAGTGGAAAAACTCTGAGTTTGGTGTCAGGGGAACTACATCATGTCTCTGACACTTTCTATCTGAGGGATCTTGGATAAATCACTTGTTGTCTCTGGCTTTCAGCTGGTTTTATCATCTGTACAATGATGGGATCCACCCTTAGTGATCATTGAATAGACAACTAATTAGGTTCTTTCCAGTTTGAAATTGGTATCCTATAATCTTCTATGGTGCAGCACAAAATAAATTTTTATAGAGGCATTGCTAAGCAAATAAAAAAATAATTTAGTGCAGTTTTAAGCTATTAAAGCTTAAGATTTTTGGGACACTTTGTATTCTCATTCATAAATCACAATAAATCAGTTAAATATATTTTACCAACAATCTGTTCAGCTTTATATTTTCATTCTTATTTATTTTCCTGTTGGATTTATCCAACTCTGAGAAAAGTACATTATATTCTTCTATTCTTCATGTGTTACCATGAATGTCTTTTTGAAATTCACCCAACTTTTCTTTTATTAACTTAGACTCTATATCATTTGGTATACATGTATTTAATAATGAAATTTTTTCATTGTTTTTGGTGCTTTTAAGTACAATATAGTTTCTCAGTTTGCTTCTCAACATTATCAGTTCCTAGTATTACACTCACCAGTAATTGCACTTAATATTGACTACCTGACATTGATATTACTTCCATGAAGACAGTATGTCTTCCTTGCCATCCCTATCCTACATGTGTTGTCTTCTTCTATTATAGCATAAGGTCCTTGAGCCTAAAAACTATATATGTGTGTATATATATATATATATATATATATATATATATATATGCTTCCTTTCTGTTTGTAACTCCAGTACTAGGACAGTCCCTGGCATACAGAAAATACTTAATATTTTTTCATTCATTAATCATTTTAATCTCTAGACACTTTTCTTACTTCTTTCTTCTTCATTACTCTAGAACAGGGGTGGGGAACCTGTGGCCTCAAGGCCACATGTGACCCTCTATGTCCTCAAGTGCAGCCCTTTAAATGAATCTTAACTTCACAGAACAAATCCCCTTAATAAAAGGATTTGTTCTATAAAACTTGGATTCAGTCAAAAGGATGCACCCAAGGAACTAGAAGGTCACATGTGGCCTTAAGGCACAGGTTCCCACCCTTACTCTGGAATCTATTCCCAGAAATTTTAATCATCAATTGATGCAGAAGGGTACTGTGAGAGATACTTTGTAACCCCAATTCAGAGGATATTATCCTATTCTTTGTTATTTCCCTAATTTTGCCCTATTGATATCATATCATCCTTTTTTTCCCCAGCCAATAACTATCTTGAAGAAACTATTCTCCCAAAGTGTCAAAATCCTCCATAGCTTATTATAAGACACCCCCCATCTCACATTCTCCTGCTTCTGTGGAATCACTTTATGATGTTACCAGATATAACCAGTCTTCACTCCTTTCTGTATTATTTGCCACCCCTGAAAGCTATCCATTTTCTCCTGTTACCCTAAATGAAAGATAGGAATCAAAATCACTTCTTTCTCTATCCTATATTATCAAATAAGATAATAATATTTTTAAAGCACTTAACAAAGTTCTTGGCAAATAGTAGTTGCTATGTAAATGTTAGCTGTGATGATGATGACGATGATGATGATGATGATTCCCCTTGAATTCTGACAAGAATTTTTCTGAGCCTTACTTTTCCACCTTCGTATTTCACTACCCAATCAATCAATCAATCAATTAATATATATATATGTATATATTTACTAAGGAGAGAATGATTTTTTTCATTCATTAAGTACTAATTTACTTACTCTAGCTATTCTTCTTCTGATTATTCCCTTTATCTTTTTACTTCTTCTTGCCTTCTTAATGCCTCTCAAATGATGTGTGAGGTTTTATTTTTTCTTGAATAGCAGTGAATAGACAAAAAACACTCTATTACATAAAGATGTCTCAATCTAGCTCTACCACGTGAAAACAAACATTTAATTTCTTAGTTTTTTTATTACCATTGAAAATGATTTACTTTCTTTTGTTTGGCCAGTTTGCATGTTGAATATTTGGCATACTTTTGGGTTCTTTTGAAGGAATGACTTGAATAGTTAACTATTTCTTTATGTTGAATATCTTACTACTTTTTTAATGGTTAGTCTCAATTTTGTAGAACATTATTTTGTGTATCAATCAATATTTCCTTTTTCAGTATATTATATTTTAACTTTTCCTCTCATTCCTTGTAAATAAGGAACAATTTTACATTGTCCTTGAACTATACAAAGATGTTTGATTTTGTAATTATTAAATTTGTCTATGGCATTTTGGGGGTGAATTAGAGTTTCTTTCAATTAGTGTTTTGTGCCACAATCCAGATTTTGTTATGTGTTTTCATTGTTTCTGGGGAATTTTCCTTCATAATTTCTTGAAGTATGGTATTCAGGTTTTTTCCCTTAATTCATTTTTTCCCAGAAGATTTATATTAGCTCTAGGTAATAGGCTAGTTTATTTCATCAAAATTTTAGGTTCTGTATATTTGTTTTGTACCACTTGTGTTTTTTCCAATTTTGTTGTCTTTTAATTTGGTCAATAAATTGTTCTTCCTCCTCTGCATTTTTACATTCCAATTCTATTTTTTTCAAAGAATCTACTACTTTGGAAAGAATTGCTGTATTTTGCTGTAAATTTCCTAATCTGTAGGCAGATTTAGCTTTTTTCTTTAATAGTTCTATTTTCTATACTTATATGAATTTTTTTTCCTTTTATGTGATTTTTTTTTTTGAACTACAGTATCAGAATTGTTTCATTGGGAAGCTAGATTGCTTACTGGATAGAGTGCTAGATTTGAAGTTAATAAAATTTTCAAATTCTGCCTTGGATATATAAAAGCTGGGTGAGTCATAGTTTCTTCATTTGTAAAACAGGAATAATAATCTCTGCTTCTCAGAGTTGTTCTGAAGATTAAACGAGGCAACATATACAAAGTGTTTTGAAAGCTTGACTAGCTATTATTATTATTGTTGTTACTGATGTTTTAATGGACTTTGCATAATTTGTTGTAATATATTCAACTCCTCAGGACATTTTGATTCATTTTTCTTTGTTGTAAAGTACTTATTCATTGAGATGATTTTTTCTTCAATTGTTTACTTATTTCTCCTCCTCACTCAGCTTTAGTTTATCTTTATCATTTACTCTGATGAATTTTCTATGTTTCATTAAATTTAGTTTCACTAAATTTACTTTTCACTAAATTCACTAGTGAAATTAAATTTCACTAAGTTTAGTTTCACCAAAAACAAGTTTATTATAATCAGTTTTTCCCTTTTATAAATCTAATATTGTGTCCCTCCCCTAGTCTTCTTTTGCCTTCTTTTTTCAGTTCTCTCAAACCACTGGGAGTGAATGAGATCTAGGTTACTGACATAGAAAGACTTCTGAAAAGTCACTTTCCTTGGATCTGTTCTCCACCTTTCTCAGATTCAACTCTGCTGGTCTCCAGTCTTCTCTCTGTGACTGACTTCCTATAGTCCCTAAGCTGATCCCAGAGGCCTGGCCATAAAGACATAGGAGAAGTCTAATGGGATACTGCTATGAAGGGTGCTCAGAGTATACTTTGCAATATGATCTTTCTTCCTCCTTTCTCTCACTGCTGATCACTGCTCATTTCTTTCAGTATAGTATTAAATAATTATACCTATCCCTGAACTGCTGGGCCCTGATGTTCTACACAATCTTACTCCCTCCCCTACTGACTACATACTCCTAATACAGCAACCCCCTTTTGGGATAATTCCTTCAACATCAAGACTGGGCTGATTAATGATCTTAGATCCAATCTGGGAGGGGTTTGGTGTTCTCTTCTTAAATCAATCTACCAAAGGATTAACTCTAAAAGTATTTTTAAATTTCCAGCCATCAAGAAAAACACATAACTACTGGAGTTGGAGTGACAAGTATGACTCCTGTGGGGACTAGGGAATGGCAGGAGAGCCAGAGGTCCCTATCTGATAAAGTGGTTTTCAGTATTTTTTGTCTAAGAATTACTTTGAGGTGGAATATTTTGTTTTTTCTCTTCTGGTTATTGGTGTTGTTGTCCTTGGAGGAGGAGGAGGAAGATTTTTTTGTTATTTATTTGGTATTATGGACTGGAGCTATTCCCTGGTCTACCTACATTCTGCCATATTCCCTCATTTTGAGATGTGAAAAGAACAAAAGAATTCCATCCAGTCAACAAGCATTTATTAAACATTTATCAGCTGCCTAGCACTGGAATCTTACATTCTGGATGGATCCTGTGTGGTGGGTTTATATGAATACAAAGATGTGAATTGCACATGATAGGACATTTGGCATGGAGAGGTCATGATATGCACCAAGGGAGGAATTACTCAAACCAAGAGAATATAAACTCATCTGTACATCCCAGTATCTATTTCTCTGGAATCCTAAACCAGACACAAGTGTTTGAATCATTGAAAATTAGTATAAAGTAACTAATGACCAGTTTTAGCCAGAGTATGTCAGATAAGCAGGGACTTAAGCCAGAGAAGGGCTGGATTCTATGTGGATCATGGGGCCAACAGTGTTTAAACAGGGCATATGGTTGGATGGGAAAGTGTATATAACACTAGGTTATTCCTAGTAAGTTCCATGGTAGTGTCTGGAAGCTTATTTGTTTTCTGTTTTCCAGGTAGGGTTTGAGATCTGGCAAACTCAAAGGCAGGTGAAAAAAAGGGGACCTGCCTATAAATTTCCCAATTAGGTGATAAATAGGTCAGATTAGTGTGCAAGGCATTTTGGTTGATGAGGCAGGGTTAGGTCGAGAGAGGCTGATTGAGCAGAAGCTGAGAAGCCACAAGATTTCCCAATATGTTTTGCTGTAGTGATGATAATGTATTGCTAATTATAGCTTTTATTTGGGATGGTCGGTATTGCTAGCCTTAGAGAGGAACTGCTTTATTAAGACAAGTCTTGACTCCCCCAGAACATAATCTTAACTCCCCAAGAGCCTCGGGTTCATGTTGGTTTAGAGTGAAATTTTTGGGGGCAAATTGTGGCGCTTAGCTGGGAGTTTTGGTACTTTCATAATTTGGATAGAAGATTTCTTCAGGACTCTGGAATCCTTTTTAGTACAGTCTTCCCCTGAAGTTAGTGTCAGAATCTTGATGGTTGGGTATTTACCTGAAGCCTGAAAAGTGAAAAGTCTTTTTCTGGTGTAACATCTGCTTAAGGGATCCTTGCAGGCTTCCAGGGTTAAGGTGAGGACCTCATGGGGGGAAGTAGTTTACAGCCTTGCTGAGCATACTGGGGTTTGTATCTTGGGTCCTTCCTGATAGCCCAAAAGTTTTTACAGTGCCATGATAAAATAAAACCATAGAATAAAAGATCTGGCCCAGCAGGGTCAGTCAGTCAACAAGCATTGGTTAAGCACCTACTATGTGCCAGGCACCGTGATAAGTGCTGGGCCTCAGGAAGAATTTCCTAGGTGGCTGTGGTAGGATTTATAGTGGGGCATGGTAGCAAGTGGTTTTAACTCTTGCTCTTTTCAATTTCAAAGACCAGTTTTCATGATCTCCAGAAACATATTGTTCTGAAAGATGACATCAGCTTGGAAATTCGCATCTTCTTTGTACCTCTCCTCCTTCCCTCAGATTGGAGAAGGCAGAGGATGGACATCAGGGAGCTCCTCCTAGATGCTCCACAATTTAAGAAGGCTGCCCAGGGAATTCATCTCTTCATTTCTCACATGGCTGCTTTCCTGAACTTCACCACCTCCAGAAACTCATCATTCTGCAAGATAACATCAACTCTCAATCTCCTACCTGATAACCCCTGGCCCTGGGTCCCCTCCATCCCTCTGCTTGGTGAAATGGGGTCCTCTGTTTGAGGAGGGCATTTCAGGGATTCACTTCATCACTTCACATGCCAGCTGCAGGACTTCATTTTGCCCGTCTCTACCTCCTTTTTGGCTTCTTTTTCATGTGTTGTTTGCCATGTTAGCTTGCAAGCTCTTTGAGGGCAGGGGCTATTTTATGCCTTTCTTTGTTTCCCCAGAACTTAGCACAGGGCCTGGAATGTAGTAGGTGCTTTATAAATGTTTATAGCCTCTGACTCTCTGGGGAGGTTGTGAGGAAGTTAAGGTCAGTATTTCCAGGTTTGTGCACACCCTATGGCCATCTGCTTCTTCCTTTTCCAATGGAACTCCCCTTCCTACCCACCTAGAATAGTTCTAATCCTGAGAGGGTGAGCTTTATACTATACTGCCAAGTTGTTATTAAGGCCCTAATAACACCATTCCTTGCCCCCCTCACCCCTCACCCGCCCAACTCAACAGTGCAGGATTTGGATACTGGGTACCTAGATGAGGAGACTTCCAAGAAATTCAAGCAACATCCCATACTCCTTCCTGGGGTATTCCATGAGGAGGCATCCTGAGATGATCCTTCACAGTGTCATGGAGTCAGAGTGAGTTTGAATGGGCTCTGCCTTGGTGACTGAGGAGCTAAGGGGGAAATGGGCTGTGGGTGTCACTGGGAACAGAGTGATGCTTTCTGGGGAGAGCTGGGGTGTTAGCCAGGTGTCCTGGCCAGGGTCCAGCCTTGGCTCAGGATGTTTTACCTCCTGAAATTCCCCCCTGTAGTTCTAATTGGTTATGGTATTCTCCCTGGCTTCCTGTCCCAACTGCAGAATATGGGATTGTTGGGCGGCTGTGAAACAGCTGCTACATTCCGCCCCTGAGGTGCATGGACAGGCTCCGGTGGAGGATGAAGCAAGCCTTCTGCACAGCTTAGGCAGAGTATCAGCTTGCACAGAGACTGAGGATCCTTTAGGGGTGATGGGCACTGTGGAGAGCAGAGGTGCTATTGTGGTGACGTGCATTGATTCATTATTATCTCCAAGTTCTACGAGGGGTTTGGGATGGCCAGTCCAAAGCTGCCTGTTGACTTTTTCTGCCAGTCTGAGAAGGGATGTGAGAGTAATGACAACACCGTGTTCACAGCAGGGTGTTGTGATTGACAGCAGTGTGGAGCCCCCAGGGTGGGTTTCAGCTGCCCGGTCAGACCAGATGGGAGCTACCTCCTATGTGTGCTGTGAGGCTGGGAGAAGAGCACAGTCATGTTTCCCTGCCCAGCCTTTGCTTTACTTTGCATTTCAGAATTTACACTTTCTTGTTGGAATGCTAATGGTCCATGACAAGGAGGAATGTAATAAATGCAGTAATGACAACGATGAAATACTATACACTGACAGGGAAATCATGACCCTCTCCTGGCGTGGTGAGCCCCCTGCGAGGATGGACGTGGGAAGGTCAAGGGAAAGCAAAATATTGCAAATATCTCATTTTATGACAAGGACTCTGACCCTTACCCATGAAATAAAAATGGATCTGAGAAGATTAGCTCAGAATTACAGGAATGATAAAGAGTGCATTCAGTATCTAAGAAGAAATTGCAGACCCTTGAATTTTCAAGGGAAAAGCCCCTACATGGCCTTGAACAGGCTAGTAAGACCCTCTGGGCCTCAGTTTCTTCATCTGTGATATGAAAGGTTTGGACAAGGTGGTCTCCAAGATACTTTCCAACTCTAAAGTTCCATGATTCTTTTGGTTATTAAGTCAGACTAGCCTCAGATTTCAGAAATAAGGCCCTAGTGAATGTGGAAGAAATGACTGTGATTATTTGTCTGTCATCCATACGACCATGGAAACACATTTTGGGAAACCAGCCCTAATTTGTTCTAATGAAGTCAGGTAATGATTTGAATTTGATCTACAAATATTAGACAAGTGCTAGCAGCATCGACCTTATATGTTTTCTGAATGTCTTTCTTTTCCCCTGAGCATCCTTATGTCTTTTTTTTCTACTGTGCTTCTCTTTTATTCCATGCGCTTTCTTTCATCCCAATTCTATTATACTGGAAGCTGAGGCCAGTAATTCAAATGAGTTTTATTTAGTTTCTTCTACTCTCATACTATAGAGCTTTCCTTCTTGTTGTTGTTATTTAGTCATTTTGCAGTCATGATCAACTCTTCCTGACCCTATTTGGGGTTTTCTTGGCAAAGACACTGGAATGGCTTGCCACTTCCTTCTCCAGACCATTTTGCAGATAAGGAAACTGAGGTAAACATGGTTAAGTGACTTGCCCAGGGTTCACACAACTAGTAAATGTCTGAGGCCAGATTTGAACTCTGGAAGTTGAGTCTTCCTGACTTCAGATCCAGTGCTCTATCTACTGAGACACCTAGCTGCTCCTTTCACATACATTCCTATTTAAAATAGACAACTATCCAAGCCAAGTACAGGGCATGGTACACTTTGGACATTTCTCATACAGCATACCTGAGATGAACCTTCATAAAGTATTCTTTCCATTGACTTGAGAGGAGGGAAGGGTGTTCACATGGATCTGGGATCCATAGCATGGTGGTGGGAGAATGGAAACAGGACTGCTGGAAGTCAAAAGTTTATCCCAGCCCAAAGTGTCCTGGGGCAAAACTTATCATCCAGCCCTAGTTACAGTGCTGATGACTAAGTATTGTACTAGCTAACTCTATGCCTTTTTATTGTCCAGATTTCATCTGGATCATCGCACAACAGTTTTCTCCAGGTCACCTACCTTCAGTCTTGTTCCTTTTGACGTAATTCTAGATGCTAAAGCCAAAAGCTGTCTTTATTAGCCACAGCTTAAACTTGGCAGTTAGAGGGTGGGGTGAGGGGATGGGAGTAGCAGACAGAGTAGTAAAGCTGGAAACAGATTTTGAATCCAGCCTCAGACACTCACTAACTGTATGAAAATGGGAAAGTCACTTAAGTCTCTCTAAGTCTCAGTTTTTTCATCTGTAAAGTGGGCATTATAATAACATCTACCATCTACCTCCCAAGGATCAAATAACAACATATGGAAAATGTTTTGTAAATAATAAAGTACTATATAAATACTAACTGTTGTTATTGTTGTTATATCACGCCTTTCTTGAGTACCTTTTAATGGGCTTTTAGGTCCCATATTTCTCTGCTAAGCAGATACAACATATGAGGGCAGGATGGAGCTTTGGTCCTACAATATCAATTAGGTTTTTTTCTTTTTTTCCTGATTATATTCCAAATTTTAGCCTTCATAATTATTGGTCTATATTGTCTTTTAATTTCACTACACAAAGTCAATCCAATTTCCTTAGGGATTCCTTGATATCTTAAGAACATCTGTAGAGCAAAAGGGCTGCTCATCTGTTATTCCTTACTTTCACTACATGAAGGGGCCACCTTTTTTTTTTTTTGGATTCTCCATTTCTTTGATGACCTCATTTTCACTTTTCCTGCAGAGTTCGTCATCTGAAATGCATCTCAGCTGGCACCTGATCATGTGCCTTTCAATTGTCCTTTTAATGATAGTCCATTTCTCTTCTTTGAAGACTGTTGGGCAGCCAAGAAAGTACAGGTCTTTTGAAAGGAAGAATTGGTACCATTAGTAGACCTTTATAACTTATTGTATACACACACACACACACACACACACACACACACACACTGATGGATAGGTTCTAAAATTTGTCAGGCCACCTCATGTTGCCTTGGAAAACCACAAATTAACATTATCTATGTTTTATTGTACCTTTTATTTTATTTTGTTGAACATTTCTCAATACATGTTAATCCAGTTTGGGCCATGTCAGGGGTTTTGCAGGTGCTTTGTGATCTAGCAGTTCTCAAATTTTTTGGTCTCTCCCCTTCTCTCCACTCACACAACCACTGCCCTCCTTCAAAGCCTCTTTCCTTCTTGCTTGGACTATTACAACAGACTCTTAATTGGTTTTCCTAACTCAAGTTTCTGCTAGCTCTGATCAGTCTTCCACTAGTCATCAAATTCATTTTCCTAAAGTTCAGGTTTGACCAGTTCACTTCACTATAATTATAATATATATATGTATGTATATATTATATATGTATAAATATATATATATAAGTATACACATATATACATATATATGTGTAAGTATATAATATATATTATATACGTATAAGTATAATATATATGTGTGTGTGTGTATATATATATATATATATATATATACACTATATTAATAAATTCCAGTGACTCCTTGTTACCTATCTGGTTTTTAAAGCCCTTCACAATCCAATCCCATTCTACCTTTCCTATCATATTACATGCTATTCCCCCCCATTTACTCCATGTGTAGCTGAAGTGGCCTTCTTTGCGATTTTGTGCTGGATATATTCCATGTTTATAATGCACTCCCTCCTCAATTTCCCATCCCGGAATCTCTGATTTCCTTGAAGACTCATCCTGGGCACCACATTCTGCACAAGACTTTTTTTCCCATTCCCTACTGCCTAAGTTTACCTGATGTCTGTTTTGTGTCTTTTTTTAACACACACAGTAAACTCCCCCTCTCCCACCCCCACCAATTAGAACGTAAGCTCCTTGAGGGCAGAGATTGTTTCATTTCTTTTCTTTGTATCCCCCATGACTGGCTCACAGATATTTAATGAGGCTTATAGACTGATTGACTGATCCTAAGTTTTTCAATCTTCTTGTCATTCAGTGTCTTTAACTATCCCTCCCTCCCAGCTATGGGTAATTTCCAAATGTCTGGAATCAATGTCTTCTTTGAAGTGATTTTGTTAAAAAACAAAACAAAAAAAAAACAAAACAAAACCAGGGCTAAGTATGAGCCATGTTGCATGTCACTGGAGTTTTAGTGACCCATTTATCAATACTCTTCAGGGGTGGGGAACCTGTGGCCTCAAGGCCACATGTGGCCCTCTAGGTCCTCAGATGAGGCCCTTTGACTGAATCCAAGCTTCACAGAACAAATCCCCTTAATAAAAGGATTTGTTCTGTAAAATTTGGACTCAGTCAAAAGACCTCACCCAAGGACTTAGAAGGCCTCATGTGGCCTCGAGGCCACAGGCTCCCCACCCCTGCTCTACTTCCTCATTCAACCAGTCAGATATCTAAATCTGATAAAAAATAAAAATGCACCTAATAGTACTATCATCCAGCTCACGTTTCTCCATTTTGCTTACAAGACATCATAGACAAAATTAACAAATTCCTTGCTACGTTTACTCTGTTTATGTTTTCTCTGATTGATTAGTCTAGTTAGTAATCTCCTCAAAAAGTGAGTGGGCCATTCTCCCAAGGTATGTCTCACATTCATAATATTTCCTATTTCCCCAATTTTCTAAATGCTTTCCCAATTAACTGAAGGTTTAGAGCCCTTTCCTCCTTGGGAAAACCTCTTCTGAACAGCAGGAAGCGAAGTATTAAATCTTCCCTCTTCTCTTCTTCCAAGTTGTACTTCACAAGTGATGCTTCTTATCCTGAATAAAATTCATGATATAACTAGATGCTTCTCTTCATTTATTTATTTATCCATTCATTCATTCATTCATTCAGTCAGTCAGTCAGTCAGTCAGTCAGTCAGTCAGTCATTCCTTCGTGTCTTTGTTTTAGTGTTGTGGTAGCAAAACCCCTGAACTTACAGAAGATCTAGTTTGGAATCCTAGATCTGATACTTACCTAGATCTGATACATGGTCTGATGGACCTCCAAGCCTCAGTTCCCTTGTCTGAAAAAAGGGGATAACAACTTTTACCCTCAGTATCTCCCTGGGTTGTGATTAAGGAAATGCTTTGTTGATCTTAATGTGTCAGTTAAATGGAAGTTGTTTTCTTGTCATTTAAAAAAAAGTTTTTGATTCTCATTGGTTTTGCCCATCTTTTATTCTAGAAGTGGATTTTTTAAACAGTCCTCAGAACTCCACTACTCAGTATTCTTAGGGAAGATTAATAACTAGTTTTGATTATAACAGGTAACAGGAAAATGCACTTAATGAAACTCATTGAAGATAGGAAAGGGGAAAATGATCATCAGAGTTTCCATCTGGGGGAAGAGTTGCTGAGATATAATTCAAGTAAAATTTAATTATGTAAAAAAAAAATAAAAGCAGACCCCAATTTTGACTGCAATGTATTTCTAGAAACTATCATAAAATGGATCATATTTTCCCAGAAGAATGGGAGGAAAAAAATCATTAAATAATAGATATAACCAACAGTATGTCATAAAGGCAAAGAAAATGGCTATATGCAAATACATGAAGCATCTCCAATTTCTTCAACATGGGGAACTGCTGGTGTGCAGGTGTCATACACTGTTAGAGAGGGTGTACCATCTGTAACTTTAGTAGGTGAGTCCTAGACAGGTGTCAGAGACTCTGAAATGTTGAATGATTTGTCCAAAGTCACAGAGGTAGTAAATATGAGAGATAAGGTTTGAACCCAGATTTTCCTGACTTCAAGACTATCCAGCATGTCAACTTCCATGGCAACTATAAACCTTTACAATCTTTTAAAATGGCAAAAGTGTTGTTTTAAGTCTGCTAAAATGAGTATAAATGCACTGTGCACATTGATCCCACATGAGCTCTCAGGGCATGTAGAGCATATGCACACATATACATTCATGTACATAGAACACAAATCATCCATAAACCACAAAGAAATCCAGTACTGTAATGTATTTAATTTGGCCCCAAAATATGCTAGCTGTAACAACAATTAATCAGATATAAGAAGGGGAATGGGCAGCTAGGTGGCAGAATGGATAGAGTCCAGGGTCTAGAATCAGGAAGACCTGAGTTCAAATGTGACCTCAGACACTTAATAGCTATATGACCCTAGGTAAGTCACTTAGCCTTCTTTGCCTCAGTTTCCTCATCTGTAAAATGAGCTGGAGAAGGAAATGGCCCATCACTCCAGTATCTTTGCCAAGAAAATTCCAAATGGGGTCAGGAAGAGTCAGATATGACTGAAACGACTGAACAATAGTAACAAAAGGAAGGGATAATCTGTCAAGTTTGCTCCCTTGAGGAGTTTAACGTGAAGATTTTATCCAAGGTGAGCCTTGGGACATTTGCATGTTCTTCTTCCTACAAAGTATGCATGTCCATTCCTGCCTTTTTAAGAAAACCAAAGATTGTGTTTCTGTGATTGAGGTTGCCTCCAAAATGATTTCAATGACTTGAATTCTTAAGAGGGTGGTGTTTTGTCTGTAGACGTCACCTTTTTATGCTGGAATTTAAAAGAAAAATGATAGATCAAGGTTCTTCTCTCCCCCTCCCAAGTTTTTCCCTTGTGTCTTTCTTTCAGAAGTTGGCTTTCATGACTATTGCCCGTGAGCTCCTCTTTCGGACGACTAGGGCCCATATCTGCTAGCACAAAACGTGTCAGTGGTAGTTTTTGATATTCCCCCACTGCTCATATTGTGCTGCCATCTCTCGAGCTGGAAAGGCTCACTTTCAGTTGGCTGGTCTTCTAGTGGTGCTCAGAGTGGAAGGCAGAATGTGCAGGTGGAAGGTGCTAGGAGTCCGATGTGTAGGAGCATACTGCTCAGGCCCCCTGGGAAATCTTGCCAGCTCTTTTTGAATGGCAGCTCAGAGGGTCACTTATGGCACCACAGCAGTCACTTCTCTTAAACTCCAAATACCAAACCATTATGAAGGGATGGCCCCAAGACACCAGTAGGTGCGTCCTTAATATACCTCCCAACTTAGAATCGTAGAGTGGAAACTGGGGGCATTGAGAAGTTAAGTGATTTGTTCACGGTCACATAATCAGGATATGTCTAGGCCAGTACCTGGATCCTTCAAAGCTAGCCCTTTGTCCACTATGCCTGGCATTCTAAACCTTGGATCTATGAACTTAAATGGGGGAAAATATATATATTTTTAAAAAAAATTTCACTGAACTCTAAATGAAATTTAACATTTCTTTTCATTATTTTAAAAAAAAACATTATTCTGTGTGTACGTATAACCTGTTTCAGATTACATGCTGTCTTGGGGAGGGAGGGGGAGAAAAATTTAAAACGCAGAAGTGTAAGGAAGTGATTGTTGATAACTAAAAATAAATTAATAAAAAAAACTTTAATTACAAAAAAAAAAAGAAAATGAAGGGTTGTACTGGAAGATCTAAGGTCTATACCTGCAGTCCTGGCCTTGGCATCTCAAGGGCTGTAACAGTGGAACACATGCTCTCGAAGGTCCTATACAGCTAGAAGGCTTAGCTTAGATCCTTAGCAATGGACAGACTGTTATATAAGGAGCCTTGGTGATATCTAACAGAACCCGAGCAGTATAAGGGATCTCAATAGAGCCCTTTGAAGTCTGTGAGGAACTCCTCACATCAGCTATGGGTAGTAAATAGAACAAATGTTATTAATACCATTTTGGATAAGAGGAAACTGAGGCATGGGTAGGTTAAGGGACTTGCCAACGTCATCCAGCTAGTAAGTTTAGGAGCCAGTATTTAAATTATGGCTCTGTTGAATTTTATTCATAATTAGTCTTTTGATTCTAAGTATAGCATTACTACTCCAGGTGCTTTTAAACATTAGTTAATTTTTTCTATGAATAAAAATACATTATTCTAAAAAAGTATCCATAATATTCATCAGATCACTAAAGAAGTCCATGACACAAAAAGATTCATCATCATCATCATCATCATCATCATCATCATCATCATAAATGATAGCTAGTATTTATATAGTGCTTTAAGTTTTGCAAAATGCTTTACAAATATTATTTCATATTATCCTCACAACCTTGGGAAGTAGGTGTTCTCATTATACACATTTAACGGATGAGGAAAGGGGGCAGACAGAGATTAAGTGACTTGCCCAGGATTAACAGCACTGTGCTAGACTGCTTCAAAAACCGAGTATTTTTTACATGCTGAACATAAACTGAATAAACAAACAAAAAGCCAACCAGCTCTTATAAGATCCCTAAATTATTTGTCACTTTATTAGCAGCTATCTGAACAGTTCACAATCAATGATGAAGTCATTAAAAGGTTGTTAGCAGATCATTAGCACAAACTTTTGAAAGCCAGCCTTAACACATTTTTTCCTAGAGAATTGTTAAGAGTATTTTATTTTCCTTGTGCTACTGGATACTGGTGTATAAAGTGTCTAGTGGAAGGATAAAGATGGCAACTATGAAGTCTCTTCATTCTCTGCTAGTGTGGCATGTTAAAGACAAAGATGGGGAGTGCCTCAGAATGGCTAACTAGTGGGGAGTTAGTGGTAGGAGGCCCTCATCATCTGATTTAAATCAGCTCTTCAATTGCCTCTGGACTCTTTCACTGTTCACAGATGGAGAACAGACCAAAGAATATTCATCCAAGGGTCCCCATTCTCCCATGAGCACAAAAGGAAGACACAGCTCCCCTGACTCAGATCCAAATGAGCAAATCATCTTTAAAATGCTATATAAAAGTATGATCATTATCATTAACATGCTGTGTGATTATCAGATGCAATGTTTACTTCATTTCTCGCCTTAGGTGTATGTATCATATTGCATTAGATATTACCAGGAGATGCTTCAGTCATTCATTTCATTCATTTATCTACTCATTCATTCATTCAATTTTTTGTTCATTCATTCATTTAGTTATTTATTTTTAAGATTTAACTTTTATTGAATGCTCAATCAAAAAGGACATTAAAAATGCCCTTAACTTAAAATTGAGACTTAAAGAAAAGTCATTTTTTTCTGAGACATTAGGATATACCTTAGGTACACCCTGTACTCATGTCCATGTTTGTTCCCAAGCTATAACTGTAATATAGGTAGGAACAATATCTACCAGTCAATCAAAAAACATGTATTAAGTGTTTGCCATTTATCAGGCATTATATTAAATACTAGGGGTCCAAAAACAGGGGGAGAATAGTCCATATCCTTAAAGAGCTCATTTTCTAATGATGGAGACAACATATAAGTAAGTAGGTACAAAAACAGATATTGACAGTGTTGATGGGAGGTAATCTCAGAGGAAGACAATAGCAACTGGGGGTGAGGGGAAAGGAAAGGTCTTCTTCAGAAGGTGAGATATGGCCTAAGACTTGAAGGAAGCCATGTGTTTCTATTGAAAAATTAGGATTTGATCTATTTTGGGGCTGAAAACATTTTTAAAATGAAACAATTGGATTTTCAAGATGATCTTGGTGGTCTCACTTAAGAGAATATACTTTCAAATCATTGTATTACAAAAATGTTAACTTACTCAAAGTCGTACAAATACCAAGTAACAGAGTTGGGGTTCAAATCTAGGTCTTCTGACTCCAAATTCAACTCTATTTAAATACAGAATGAACAGTTTTTCATCATTCTTCTTTCTTTAAATGAGAAACAACCAGTAGTGTGGATCCCACCCTCCACTCCTATGGCCAAGTTGGCCAAAGGTTGTCAAATATTTTTCTTCATTAAAAACATGTCCAGTTGCAGAAAAACTTGAAAATAGTTGCTAAATGAAAACCAGTTTAAAAATTCAAGCCAAAAAAATGCTGGCAGCATTTACATTGAATTATGCAGACTGCATATAAGCCCTAATATTGGGTTTTAAAAAAAAGAGGGAAAAGGATGTTCTATTTCCCAACAGGAAGGACCTTAACTAAGTGAACTTGATCACGGGCCACTGTCAATCCATGCTGCCTCTCTCAAAGAAACCTTTTCACTTCTCCCAGAAATGTCACTACTATGATGAAAAGAATAAATATAAGGGCAAACTCTGCCATTTTCAAATAAAAGGAAGAGAACAAAGTCTACAAACTATAGGACAGTGAGTTTGCCTTTGATTCCAGGCAATATTATAAAACATAACATTGAAGGGATGGTTAGTGAACACCTAGAAAAGGCAGCAGTGATCACAAAGAAACAACTTGACTATGTAAGAGAAGCACAGTAACTGGAATAAGAGGGTGAATAGTCCAATGATCAGATCACATCTGGAATGTCATATTCAGTTTCATGTTCAATCTTGAATATGATATTCTGGTTAGATGGTATAGTGGATAGAGAGCCAGGCCTAGAGTCAGGAAGAAAATCTGGCCATAAATGCTTGCAAGCTGTTTGTGACCTTGGGGAAGTCACTTAACCTTTATTTGCCTCGGTTTCCTCAATTATAAAATGGAGATCCTAATAGTACCTGCCTCCCAGAATTGTTGTGAGGTTCAAATGAGATAATAATTATGAAGCACTTAACACAGTTCCTGGGACATAGTAGTCATGATATAAATATTAGCCACGGTAATGACAATGTGGGTCACACTTTGAGATGGACATTGATAAGCTGGAAGCTATTCAGAGGAAGATGACCAGGATTATGAGGGAATCTAAAAGCATTCCATATTAGGCTGTGCTGAAGACATTCAAAATGTTTATTTAAGGAAAGAAAATGCCTCAAGAAAGACATGATAGCTGCCTTCAGGCATTCAGGGGGCTATCATGTGAAGAAAGCAGACTTCTGCTTGTTTTCAGAAGACAAAACTGAAAACAAAAGGCAAAAACTAGAGAGGAAGATTTTGGTTTGATTAGTAGGAAAAAAAACTTTCTACCTATTATGAGAGACAGTGGAAAGTGTGCTGGGCCTGGAGTCAGGGAATCTTGGTGCAAATCTCAATTTACTACCACTCATTAACTGTGTGACCTTGGGCAAGTTACAGTCTCTCTGGGCCTCAGTTTCCTCATGTGTAAAATGAAAGTCTTGGATTGGATGTCCTTTAAAGTTTCCTACAGCTCCTAGAGCTATGAACCTATTATACCAAAATGGTTGATGCTTTCCCAAAGCATTCCAAAATGTTAACATGGTTTTATGAAGTAGTGGGTACCTGATCAATTGAGGTCTTCAAATGAAGGCCAGACAATCAATTGCTGGAAATGTCTGTGTGTTTAGGGGAGGATGGGGGCAGTTGTTCTGTTTAGCTCTGGGTTGGATTAGATAATCCCTTTTAATTTTGAGATCTTGGCATCTCAATAAAAAGGATTTCCTTTTCTACTCCACACTCCTGAGTTTCAATTGTGCTGTGGAAGACAGTCCTCCCAAACTGTGCCCTATAGTGACCGAGGATCCTCTCTGTGACATCTTACCTGCAGCACCCTTCATTCTGACTTCCCCCTTGCACCATCCTAACTTCCTGTCCTTATGTGTCAGAGGTAGCAAAATAACAAAAAGAAATATCATAGTCACATTCTGACATAGTATATAGGAAAGGGAGTAATAAGCAGGTATGAGGAATGTTTCAGTCTGACAAGAGGATCTGTGGGTAATGGCAACCGAGAAGGAGAAGGAAGGACATTTAATCACAATCTCCAGCAACAGGAGACTATTATTTTGTTTAAAGGACATTTGAGGTTCCACAGAAGCAGAATGTGGAAAACATCAGCTGGGTGTGGTGTGCTAGCAAACATTCCCCAAATGAGTATCCCAGGCTCAGTGGGCCCAATGTATTTACTATGGTGTGGATTCCTGAGTCTTATTCCTATTATGTGAGATTCTATGGCTTCGTTGGAGATGGAATGGGAGAATGGGATTAGGATCCGGTTAAATACCTGGAGAAAGTCACAAATTGTGTATACCTTAGAAAAGTAGGCTTAGAAGACTTCCATTGACTTTGATTATCCATGGGCTCTAAGGATAGCTGAGACTTGGGGAAAATATTATCCTTAGAGATACACAGTGATGATACTAGCTCTTTACCCCAATTTTCGCTCTTGATCATATACCAAAGGGAATTCTGTTAGAAATGAAAACTTCTCTGTGTGTGTGTGTGAGTGTGTGTGAAGATCATGACTTCTGGGACATGTTCAATTTCAAGTGCTTATCAAGATAATCAAATAAATATAGAAAGCAGGCAATTGGGCTAGATGTAAAGATTGGAGTGCCATATGCAAGGAGATATTGATTAACTCCCTGGAAAACTATGAGCTCACTCAAACAAAACAGATTATAAAGATTTTTCCAAGACTGTTTAAGTACTATGGACCCCATTCTATAGGTAATTAAGTGGAAGGTAAAACAAAACACCATATAAATACAATAAAAACAGAAATGTTGTTCTGAACCTTATTGACCAGTGAGATATACATACAATGACAACCTCACAGACCAACTCAGGATAGTGAAGTACTTGGGGAGGCTGGTAAAAGAAATATCTCTTGGAGGGATGGAAGAACAATGGGAAAGCCGTCCGTGCCTTTCCTGTCATATCATATAATCAGTCACTTGCCTATTTTTCCTATAGCTAAGCCTGGCACTCATTCAAGCTCTCTCTGTCTCTGTTTCTCTGCCTCTCTCTATGTATACACACATATATGTAGACACATGTATACAAATAGATCATATTTATGGCCCATTTTACATTTCACTGAAGTAACTCTGAGAGGTAGATAGCATGAGTATTCTTATCTCCATTTTACAGATAAGGAAATTGAGAGATTAAATGACTTGCCCATGGTATCACAGGGAGCAAGCACGGGAGCCATGGACTTGACCCAGGCCATAACATCCTAAGACCACAGAAGTAGAGCTAGAAAGGAAGCCAGCAACCCTCTAGCCCAGGAGTCACCAAGCCATGGCCTGGCGGCCGAAACCACTCTTAACTCTCAAGCTGCACAAACACTGGCGGCAGGTCAGATTTGGCCTTGGACCGTAGTTTGCTGACCCTTGACCCTTTCCTTTTGCAGGTGAAGAAACCCAGGTCCAGGGCTCAAGGTCACACAAGAAGTAAGTTTCAAAGGTGTGACTCAAACTCAGGTTCCCTGACTCAGGAGCCACGCTGCTTTCCTCTGTTAAAGATGCTGAACTTGGTGATACATCTTCTCTTCTCTCTCCCCCATGCACATTTGTGCACAGTTGATGCATTTCTAGATTCCTACAAGGCTCAGCTCAGATGCAAACATCCCACAGGAAGCTTTTCCTAATGTCCAGGTCACCTCTACCTCTCTCCTCTTTCCACCTTGCTCAGGTTTTATTCCCCCAGTCAATGTGAACTCTTCAAGGGCAGGAATTCTTTTTAAGTTTTTGTCATTATGTTCCCAGTGTCTTGCAATAGCTCACGCTTAGGTATGCACTCTTTTGCTTGGTGTATATTTGTTGGACTGAACCAAATTATTTCTGTGAAGGATTATGGCTTGCCAGCTCCATTGGACCCCTGGCTATTCTTGAATAAAGCAGAGGGCATCAGATCATTGTCTGCTAGTCCATCTTTATCATAGCCCACTAAACTATTGGTGACTTCTTTAATATGAAACTACCCATTGAGGACCATTGACACACAGACTAAAGGGATCCCATTAGAGAACCTGATGTTCTCTGAAAAACAGATAAGACAATTTTGCCTTAAAGCCAATTACCCAAGACCCTGATACTTTTTATTTGCACACAATTTGTCCCTCTCCCCACAAAAAAGGATGTGTATAGGGTCGGGGGGGGGGCAAGCACTCCACAGGTACAAGAACAATATTGTATAGTACCTGTGGTTCTAACAGATAAGTACACTGAAATTTTAGTCCAGACACTCACAATCATGGAATTTCAGAGTGAGTGGCTATCTGGTCCTACACTAGGAGTCCTCCACCCTAAATATCCCACAACTGAGACCTCCAATGAGTATGAACCCACTACCAGCCCATTACTCTTTCAATAGCTTTCGTTGTTAGGAAGTTTTCCCAACATCAAATCTAAATTGGGCCTCTTCACAACTTGTACCCATTGCTTCTAATACTTCCCCCAGAGGCCAAAAGGAATAAATCTAATTTATGTTCCAAATGACAACCATTTGATTCCTTGAAGATAGCTATAACTTTCTCTGCAACCTTCCACCACTAAATCTCTTCTCCAGCCTAAGCATCTCCAGTCCCTGCCATTGTCATATGGCAAAGACTCTGAGGCCCCTCATCATTCTGATTATTCTCTTTTGGACATTCTTGAGCTTACCAATGTCCTTCATAAATGGTGGTGCTCAGAACTGAATGCAGTACTCCAGATATGATTTAAACAGGGTGCAAAACATTGAAACTATTATCTCTTTATTCCTGGAAGCTGTGCTTCTTTTCATGCAGCTCAAGGTATCATTAGTTTGTTTTTTTTTCCCCATTGGCCCACATTGAACATGCAGTTCATTGAAAGCCCCAGATCATTTTCATGCTGCTATCTCATCCTGGCTCCCCTATGTTGTACTGGTGATGTCAGTTTTTGAATCCAGGGGAAGACTGTCATCCCTATTAAATGACCATCATTAGGCTCAGCCCAGTGTTCTAGCCTTCCAATAACTTTATGGATTGACTCTGTCATACAGGGTGTTAGCTATCCTTCCCAGATGAACAAGCTTGATAAGCATACCATCTATCACTTTATTGAAGTCATTGATAACAATATTAAATAGCACAGGGCCAAGCACAGATCCCTGGAGAGCTCAACAAGACCTCCATACAAGTTGGTATTCAAAAACTGAGTTCAGTCTTTCCAAATCATCTAATTATACTGTTCTGTAACCTCTATCTCCCCATCTTTCCCAGAAAAAAATGACGTGGGGTATTTTATCAAATGCTTTGCTATAGTTTATTTACAGTGTTGCTATAATATATTTACAGTATTACCCATATTAAAATAGTCTGATGTGTTCTCTTTTTGCTGGGGCCATATTAGCTCTTTATAATCACTCTTTCCTTCTTTAGGTGATAGCAGTATAGACTGAAAGCTGGAAAGGTAATTTAATCTAAGATCTCTTTTTTTCTTTCAGGTGAGGAAACAGAAGTTCAGAATGATTGATTTGCCCTAAGTAGCCCAGTTGGTAAATGGCGAAGCAGTGATTTAAAGAAGTGTCCCTGGCTTCAAATTCATCCCCCACCACCCGCACACCCACCCACCCACCCACCCACCCAAACACACACACACACACACACACTTTCCCCATTCTGATTTTGCTTACTTGTATACCCAACCTTGACCCCTATGACCTAAATTACGACCTTGTTCCTCACTCCCCCAAATACAAAGATCCATTAGTCAATCAGCAAACATTTACTATGTGCCAAACACTATGCCAAATTCTTTGTACAAAGGAAGGCTAAGATAGAACCTGCCCTCAAAGAATTTTCATTTTAGAAAGGAAGAGAACATATACATAATTAGGCACATATATAAGACAAATACAGTAGATAAAAGGTAACCTTAGAAGAGAAAGCTCAAGCATCTGGGAAAGACTAAGAAAAGCCTCTTGCAGGAAGGTAGAAGCTTGAGACGAGTCTTGGAAGAAGCCAAGGATTCAAAGAGGCAGGGATCAACTCTAGCACTTTGTTGTCATTTATTGAGTTATTTTTCAGTCCTGGCCAACTCTTCATCACCCTATTTGGGGTTTTCTTGGCAAAGATACTGCAGTATCCCTTCCCCAGCTCATTTTTTACAGATAAGGAAACTGAGTCAAACAGGGTTAAGTGACTTGCCCAGGGTCACATAGCTAGTAAATGTCTGAGACCAGATTTGAACTCATGAAGATGAGTCTTCCTGATTCCAGGACTGCCATGCTATTCACTGCACCACCTACCTGACCCCAGCTCTAGCGTAAAATTTCTCTATGCCTCCTATGGGACCGCTGCATGCTGCTCTGTAAAATCATGAAAGTGATCTAGTTTTGCTTTCTCCAAATTAATGATAGAGGGGGTGGAGGGAAAGCAGTGACTATCTTGAGCTCTCTCCCAAAGCCCTCCAAATACCTAAAAAAAGGCTCTAAACAAATTCTAAAGCAGCTGAACCCACAAAAAGACAGAGTGAAACAAATTTCCAGCCCAAGACAACCTGGATAGTTGATCGGAAAGGCATATTGCACCAGGGGGGGAGAGGAGTGCAGTTTGGTGTGAGTGTGCAGGCGCAGGCCTCAGAGGGTTGAATCTCAGGCAGCTGTGGCAGTTTCCAGACTTCTCAACTCCTGAATACCAAAGACAACGTGGAAGGTCAGTGGGAAAAGTCTGTGACTGCAGTGAGAGAGGAGCTAGTTCTCAGCCACGAGCTTGGCCTGGGGCCGCAGCTTTTTCCTGAGCTTCTGGCCCACAGACTGAGGGGGAATTGAGTGGCTGATCAGAGGGAGATTGCAGGGATCTCTTTGCCAGTGCTGAGGCAGGAATCTCTTGCTTTGCCCACGCTTGGATCTGGGTCACAGTTCTGAGGGGCGGTCCTGGGGCAAGCAGAAATGCTGGTGTGGTGAAGTTTGTGGCTGTGGAGAGGAAACACCTTGCCCCTTATCATAGCACCTTGGAAGAACTGAAAATTTACAGGTCCCTAGAAGTACCTCTGAAAACAGCTGTACAAACCCCCTGAAGCTTGGGACAGTACGCTTTTCACATTGGAAGCAGACTCTTACCTTAACAAAGAGTTTAAAACTCAGGTAATTGGCTGGGATCGTGAGTAAGCAGCGCAAAAAGAATCAGACTATATTATCTTACTTTGGTGACAAAGAAGATCAAAACATACAACCAGAAGAAGACAACAAAGCCAAGCTCCTACATCCAAAGCCTCCAAGAAAAATACGAATCAGTCCCAGGCCTTGGCAGAGCTCAAAAAGGGATTTTGAGAAGCAAGAAAGAGAAGTAGAGGAAAAACTGAGAGTGATGCAAGAAAATCATGAAAAACAAGTCAACAGCTTGGTAAAGGAGACCCAAAAAAGTACTGAAGAAAATAACACCTTAAAAAATAGCCTAACCCAAATGGCAAACGAGGTCCAAAAAACCAATGAGGAGAAGAATGCCCTAAAAAGCAAAATTGGCCAAATGAAAAAGGAAGTCCAAAAGATTACTGAAGAAAATACTTCCTTAAAAATTAGAAAAGAGCAATTGGAAGCTAGTGACTTTATAAGAAATCAAGACACTGTAAAACAAATCCAAAAGAATGAAAAATTAGAAAACAATGTGAAATATCTCATTGGAAAAACAACTGACCTGGAAAATAGATCCAGGAGAGAGAATTTAAAAATTATTGGACTATCTGAAAGCCATGACCAAAAAAAGAGCCCAGACATCATCTTTCAAGAAATTATCAAGGAAAACTCCTGATATTTTAGAACCAGACAGCAAAATAGAAATTGAAAGAATCTACTGATCTCCTCCTGAAAGAGATGCCCAAAGGAAAACTCCTAGGAATATTGTAGCCAAATTCCAGAGTTTCCAGGTCAAGGAGCAAATATTCCAAGCAGCCAGAAAGAAACAATTCAAGTATTGGGGAAACACAATCAGGATAACACAAGATTTAGCTTCTTCTACATTAAGGACCGCAGGGCATGGAATATAATATTCCAGAGAGCAAAGGAGATAGGATTGCAACCAAGAATCACCTACCCAGCAAAACTGAGTATAATCATTCAAGAGAAAAAATGGTCATTCAGTGAAATAGAGGACTTTCAAGCATTCTTGATGAAAAGACCAGAGTTGAATAGAAAATTTGATTTTCAAATACAAGACTCGAGTGGAACATGAAGAGGTAAACAGGAAAGAGAAAATCGTAAGAGACTTATTAAGGTTGAACTGTTTATATTCCTGCATGGAAAGATGATATTTGTAACTCATGAGACCTTTGTCAGTATTAGGGTAGTTAGAGGGGAAAAAATTATATGTACGTACATATAAAAATAGATAGATAGACAGAGGGCACAGGGTGAGTTGAAAATGAAGGGGTCATATCCGGAGAATAAACAAGTTAATGATAGAGAACCTCGGCAGGACCCTTTCTGTTTGATAGTTCTTTTCTACCCTTATTTGTTTGTTTAGTCATTCCGGTTGCATCTGACTCTCCATGACCTCATTTGGGGTCACTACCGCACAGACTGTTCTTAACATTTCCTTCTCTCTCCTTCCACCAACTCTCCTCCTTGCCCTTAGAACAATCAACTATCATTCTACTCTAATGAGAAGATTAAGGCCATCAGACATGAACTCCCTTAGCAACCTTTCTCAAAACTTCTCTGCCTCACCATCTCCTCTCTCCTTTCCTTTCTTCACAGAAGAGGTATCCCTACCCCTGTCTAAATCTAATCCTTCTGCCTATGCCCTTGGTCATATTCATTCCCACTTCTCCCAAGATCTTCCTCAAAAAGTTACACCTTTTTTTGTATTTATCTTGAGTAACTGTCTCCTTCCCTTCTGGCAATAAACATGCTTAGGTCTTACAAGACTTGAAACAATTGCTGTGGATGCCAGCAGCTAGTACCATTGTCTCCAAATGACATTGTATTTCTCTTGTATATTTGTATAGACTTACTTGTTCATGTTACCTTCCTTGATAGAGTATAAGCTTCTTCTTCTCTCCTACCCCCTCACTCCCCTCTTTTCTTCCTTCTTCTAGAATGTTTTCGTTTTTGTCTTAGTGTCTTCATCACCTAGTACAATATCTGGAGTAGAAGTACTTAATAAATATTTGTTGATTGATTTACTGGTTGACTAACTTTAAAATACATCCTAGAATTTTGCCAGGAAATAAAGTCAAAATCATTATGGGTTTATAGTTTTCAGATTCTGTTCTGTTTTCAGACTCTATTCTTTTTCCTTTCCTGAAAATGGGGTAAACATTTGCCTATCTTCTTTCTTATAATGCCTTCCTCATTCTCTAGATCTTTCAGAGAGATCACCTCCCTCCCTTATTTCATTACCTAAGGATCGAATTCATCTGAAGGAGGTGATTTGAATTCATCATGGGTAGGTAAGTGTGCTCTTCTTATCCCCTTAACTTACTGGGTATCAACTTACTATCAGCCATTTTTATTCTAACCTTTCTGATCCAGAGATCATACTTCTTGGTATAAATATTTCTTGGTTTCTTGGTAGTGAAAACAAAAGTAAAATTAGAATTAAGAAGCTTTGCTTTGAGACCTGGGGCAAACCAAATATTTTTCTGGGTCTTGGCTTCTTCTACAAATGAGACTGATACATACATCTTTAGGTATTTGTAAGGCTTAATGTAGATAAGTGATGGGAAAGTGTTTTGAAAAGTCAATATGCTATTTAAATGAGAGTACCCCCAAATTTCTCCAAATTTATTGTAAAAGTTAATGCAGAAACCAGAAATCACATGTAATTGGGGCTCTTGGACTGACACAACATCTCATTTTAATGAGCTGGGAAAGTGAACCTGCCAAAGACAAACTCAATTGCCAAGACCATTGGAAAACCCCAGCTAGGATGTGCTGTGTATGTACATACTCCCTCATTCATGGGAGAATTCTCTAATGGTCAGGGTAATCATTTTAAAGCTTTCAAAATGTATTTAATTGTTATGAACATGTTGGAATCTTGTTATAATGATGTCCTTGGGGCTGTTGTTATGGGACTATTCTGTAAATGAAATCATCTTAAAATGACCTTAGATAACTTCAATAATTAAAGGTCCTTGGATAGGATTCAAGAGGGTCTCCTTTTTAAACCAATTCCACTCAGTGATGAATAATTTTAGAGTATACTCCAAGTACATTGTTTTCATTAGTGCTCCTATTATCTCATTCTTCTCCTTCCCCCCTCCCTTTCTGTCACTCCTTTTTTTTTTACTCCTTTTCTGTCACTTAATTGTTTACTGTTAGTTGGCACTTTAAGATTTGCCAAAAAAAAAAAAAAAAACTTCCATGATTTCACTGAATCCTCACAATAACCATAGCAGATATATATTTTTTTCCATTTTTACAAATGGGAAAACTGAGGATCAATGAGATGGACTGATTTCCCCAGAGTCACACAGCTAGTGAGGATGAGAATCTCTCCTTGAGCCCAAGTTTCTCCTAATTCCAGATCTAGCATTCTTTCCTCTAAATAATACTGCCTAGGATTAAGCCCCCCACCCCGAACAATTGTAATGTACTAACTGGGTAAAACTTGATGGAAATGTCGTTTTTGAAAGAGCAACATTGCTCTTTGGGTTAAATCTGTTTTGTGGGAAATTGATGTTAATCAATACACTTTAAGAAATTTTAAAAATCAATATCTTGTTTTTATATCACTAAAAATTATCCCAATAGTCCTTTCCCTCCTCCCTCTAAGAGAGTCATCCTATATAGCAAATATCATTTTAAAAGAAAAACAAAAGAACAGGAAGAGAAAAAAATCAGCAAAATTGATCAATATATCAAAAAGTCTGAAAGTATATGCAATGCCCCACACCTGTGAGCCTCCCACCTCTACAAAGGAGTGAATAGAGTGGGGAATGTTCTTATCTTTCTTATTTGGGGTAATCGATGTATTTTTGTCATAAATTAAAATGCCCAGTTGCTTGAACTCCCTCTTCACAGAATTGTGAGGATTCTAACTTTATATTTAGACATATTTAGACATCAACTTTATATTTAGACACTTTATTATCAGACACTTCTCTGTAATTTGGTCCTGGGCCTTCAGAAGGCCGATTTTCTTATATACACATGTAAGTTTATGCAAATAGAGTACCGAATTACTGTAAGATAAACACATCTATACACCAATGTAGGACTTCTAAGTGGGAAATGACTTTAGGAAAGTATCTAGGAACATTTTTTTATTTTTCAGATGAGGAAGCTGACACCAAAAGAAATCAGGGCCTCCCTAGGAGTTCAATAAATACTTAATCATTGATAGGTTAAAGACACTAAACACCCTTGGGCAAGAGACCCCTCTATGCTTGGAAATCCTTGGAAAGAGGTGCTGTTGGGGTAATAGGATAACCTTTCTGTATCAGGCTTTTATTATGTCTCAGAATAGTTGCCTAAAATGTGACTCTTGGTATCCCAAAATCCATGCAATCATGAATCATATGAAATGGTAGTATAACCAGGTAGGGCTCCTGGTCCACAAAATCCCAGCATGACCAGCAGATGTGGAGATGAATCAGGGATCAAGGACAGCAAATGAGTCACAGAACCTGGCAGAACCTTTTGATCCTGAAAGCAAAGACTGTGTAAAAGCACCCTCACTGTGATGGGCTGCAGCTTGTGTGGATAGGGGATTATAGCAGGGCTAAAGGTTATTGTGTTAGGTTTTCGAAGTGCTGAACAGAATAATCGAGGGATTGCAAGGCAGGCCAGGAAGGAGTAAAGAGGGAATACAGGCTATACCCACTGATGGGTCATGAGTCCCCACAAGGACTGTTTTGAAATTAACCAGAAGATAAAACTGAGGTGTGTGTCAGGCACAGAGAAGAGATTCAGTTAGATAAGCTGGTTTGAAGGACCAACAAGAGACTTTAGAAGCTGGCAGCCACTGTACCCCACCCTTGAGATAGCCATCTGGGTATCCACTCTTTTCACAAGATAGACTTAACTGGAATTTGAGGATCAGTTCATTTGATATGGGAAACCTCTCTTGAGCCCTTTAGTGGTTAGCACTCACTCCCTATCTCTCCTCACGTTGCCATGTATATATTTCTACGGAGAGATCCTGTTCCTCCCCAACATCCCTCCTCCCTCCCCAAGTAATAACCATAATAATAATAGTTAGCATTTATATAGTACCTACTCTCTGCCAGATTCTTTACAATTATCTCACTTGATCCTCACAACAACCCTAGAGGTAGGTGCTATTATTAGCCCCAATTTATAGGTGAAGAAACTGAGGCAGGCAGAGGTTATATGGCCTGCCCCAAAGCATATAGCTAGTGAGTATCTGAGGCTGGATCTGAACTCAGGCCTACCCAACTTCAGGCCCCAAACTGTGTCTCCTAGATGTCTCACTAGGAAATAAGTTCTTTTTTGTTTGTTTTTTATTTGTATCCCCAGCACCTAGAACAATGACTTGTACAAAGAAGGTGCTGAATGCCTACTGGATTTGGATCTTTTTTGGATTGTATTGGACTTTCAAAACAAAACAGCCCTCCCTCCTTGGAGTCAGAATGTCCTGGGTTCAAATCTTACTTCAGATACTTACTGTTACCCTGAACAAGTTGCTATCCTCCCTGGATCTTAGTTAGATTAAATGGCTTCTGCTATATATTACCAACAAAACCCAACAGTAAGAGATAGAAAGAGAAATTCCATTTAAAGTTACTGTAGACATTATAAAATATTTAGGAATCAGTCTACTGAAACAAACCCAGGAACTATGTGAACACAATTACAAAATACTTTTCACACAAATAAAGTCAGATCTAAATAATTGTTCATGGGTAGGCTGAGCTAATATAATAAAAATGACAATTCTACCTAAGCTAATTTACTTATTCAGTGCCATACCAATCAAACTACCAAAAATTACTTTATAGAGCTAGAAAAAAATAATAAGATAAGTTTGGAATAACAAAAGGTCCAGAATATCAAGGGAGCTAATGAAAAGAAATGCAGGGGAAGATAGCCTAGCCATACCAGATCTTAAATTGTATTATAAAGCAGCAATCATCAAAATTACTTGGTACTGGCTAAGAAATAGAGTGGTGGATCACTGGAATAGGTCAGGTGCACAAGACACAGTAGTCAACAACTACAGTAATCTACTATTTGATAAAACCAAAGACCCCAGCTTCTGGGATAAGAACTCACTATTTGACAAAAACTGCTGGGAAGTTGGAAAAGAGTGTGGCAGAAACTAGGCATAGACCAAAATCTTGCACCATATACCAAAATAAAGTCAAAATGGGTTCATGATTTAGATATTTAGGCTGATACTATAAGCAAACTGGGAGAGCAAGGCATAGTTCACCCTGTCAGATTTATGGAGAACAGAAGAATTTATGACCAAACAGGAGATAAAGAACATTATGAAATGCAAAATGGACAATTTTGATTATATTAAATTGAAAAGTTTTTGTACAAACAGTCAATGCAACCAAGATTAGGAGGGAAGCAGAAAACTGGTAAAGAATTTTTACAATCAATGTCTCTGATAAAGGCCTCATTTCTAAAATATATAGAGAACTAAGTCAAATTTATAAGAATGTAAGTCATTCAGCAATTGATAAATGGTCAAAGGATATAAACAGGCTGTTTTCAGATGAAGAAATTAAAACCATGTATAGTCATATGAAAAAATGCTCTAAATCACTATTGATTAGAGAAATGCAAATCAAAACAACTCTGAGGTACCACATCACACCTATCAGATTGACCAACAGGAAGATGAGCCTTCCTGACTCTAGACCTGACTGCTCTATCCACTATGCTACCTAGCTGCCCATGGTAGCTGTAGTAACAACTGCCATTTAGCTAGGTCTCTAAGGTTTGCTTTTAAAGTTTGTGTGGCAAGAGTAACAGATGACCGTCCAATAGCTATCAGTCCATTAGTATCCCCATGATGCCAAGAGAAGGTGATGAAGGTCTTCAGCACACTCCAGAGCCCTTTGTGATGAGCTTTGGGAAAAAAAAGAAAACATACACAAGTTATACAGGATGTTGTGGTTCACATCGTTGAGGGACACTCCCACTTTATTCTGCTTCCTGGGTCACAGCTGATGGAGTTGATGTTGCTCAAAATGGATATGGAATATAAAAGTCAGTTACCCTCCAGATTTTATAATTCAGTTATAAGATAGAGTTCCTCTGAAATAATGGCCAAAATAGTTTACCACCATCCAAGGAGAAACGTTTGCTTAACAATATATTCAACAAAAGTTTTAATATGGATTTGTAGTGGTTTCATGACAGAGTGGATGTTGTGTTTTTTAAAAGTCTAAGTAGATTGTATCCATTGATGTACCCCCACAAAAAATCAGATTATCCATATGCTTAACTGACCAAACTTAAAAAAGAAAGGAATTCTTTTTTTGTCTTGACTTCCTCTCCCTTTTCTCTGAATGTCAGCACCACATTCCACTTGATATTTTCCAACCATATGTCTTTCTTTGCAGAAGAGAGGGTGGTGCATGAGACTTCACTTTTGCATTCCAATTGTCTGGGTAGCTTCTGCCTGGATCTCTCTGCAACAACAAAGCCCACTTACATCTGCATCCAAGAGACAAGGAAAATATTCTAGCATTCAAACACACACACACACACACACACACACACACACACACACACACACACTCACCAGTAATCCACTGAATTGTATACAGAGACAAAATGGAGTGCAATGTTGAGTAGTTGAGAAATGATATATTCAATTAGATCAACACAGGGCCACTGACCTGGGTTGTTGCTCCTGTTGTCACAGCATTTGAGGCTTAAATGATTCAGATATTTACTCCTGCATTTTTCCTCATCCTATCTCTGTATCTACCACCTAAATTGAGGGGACATATTGGAAAGTGTTATCGCATTATTAACACTCAATTCCCTTATTAATTTAACTTAGTTTCTAAAGTAGTTGCTTTTGCAATGTGACATAGATTTTAGGTTTTTAGATTTATTAATAATGATAATAGTTCATATTCATATTGAAATTTGCAAAGCACTTTATACATAGTATCAAATTTGATACAACAACAACCCTTTAAGGTAGGTGCTGTTATAATTCCTATTTTATAGATAGAGAAACTGAGGTGGAAAGAGATCAAGTTATTTATCTAGGGTCTTATAGCTACTAAGTGTCTGAGGCTAGATTTCACCTTTGGCATTTCTGTTCCAAAGATTCTATTCACTATATTATTTAGCTATCAAGGTGTGTGTGTGTGTGTGTGTGTGTGTGTGTGTGTGTGTGTGTGTGTGTATGTATGTATTTATATGTACATATGCATGTATTTATGTGTATATATGTGTATGTTTATGTATACAGTGCTTTGCAAATCTTAAATACCTAGATAAAGGAAGGTATTATTATTATTTTTACATTCATCTTGAATATGATGAAATCATTACTCTTTTCACATCTTTAGAAAAATATTTTTTCTTGTTTTGCTTTTCCTTCATTTTTAACTCCTACTAATATTTATGACTGCATAGCCTAAAATGTTTGGGATACAGTTTGTAGTAAAATTGGTACAAAAGTATTGGGGGAAAGGTAGAAAATCATAACAAGTATTTAGATTTAAAACCTGGACTAAGCATGAAGTAAATTTTTATCTTTTCCTTTGAATAGCAAGTTTATTTCAATCAGTCATAAAAATGTGTTCCTTCTAAGTTATAAGACATACTTCTGCCCTCCCTTCCCCACTTAAAAAAATACTCCAAACATTTCCTCTTTCTGAAAAAAATGGAAGCTAAGTACGCTAACCAAGACATTCTTTGAGGTTACTAACACAGGAATTCATAACCAAGACTACCTGGGCTGGAATCAAGGCTTTGCTACTTAATATCTGTCGATGGTAGATAAGCTGCATAATTTCCTAGGGCCTCAGTTTCCTTGTCTAAAAAAATGAAAGTATTGGGTTAGATAGTCACTGAACTTCCTTCTAGCTCTATATCTTACGATCAATGGATGCAATAAAAACAAACAAACAAACAAACAAAAAAGCATTTGTTATGTAAAGTCTGAGGGTGGTTAGGAAAAATAGAGACAGCTCAAACTCCTCCTTTGACACATCCTGTCCTAGCCTCTAATCTCCCAAACTTTTAGCCACATTCCAAAACAGATGCAAAATAGCTTGAACCTTTTTTTTTTTGCCAAAGGTGACCCTTCATTCCACTCTACAATTTTCCTGAAACCCTGGTGGACTTGGCCTAGCAGTCAACCCTTGGAAAATGTCACCAAAGTTTTCATCTTATTGTATTTCCATCCACTAAGTGCACAGGTGTAAAGAAAGTCCCAAGTCATTCCAAAGGAGTAACTATGCTTCTGCCCATTCATGTGCTTTAAATTTGTGTCTCCAAAGTCAGCATCTCCTCTCTTACATGAAATCTTCTACTCTAGAGGTTTAGAAAAAATTAGTACAAATGAGTCCCTCACTGAGAACTGAATAGTTTTCTCAGCATCCACCTACAGGTAAAGTTATGTATGAAAGCCTCTGTCTACTGAAGGAGTATCACTTCTTTCTTCTCTGTAAGGGAAGTGGCCCCAAGGCCATTGCATCTTGGTTCAAGCAGTTAAGTTCTGAACTATAATGGCATAACACAACTGAACTGGCATTTCTTCACCAACATGTTTTGTTGTCAGCTTAGTCAATTCTTGCCCTTTCTCTTTTCTTTATCCTTAGGTATCAGTCCTCAGGTTTGAAAGTTTCCTTTGCCTGACTGTTTTTAATCAGATAAGGTTTCTTCCTTGGTTGCCCAAGGGATTGCTGTAGGCCTCACCCAGTGCTGATAGATTGAATAAAGTCACTAGTTATTACATGAAAATTGTATCAGATAGGAGAAGAAGGGGTTTGAGAGTGTGAGGAAGGCTGCAGAGAGGGGATGGGCAAGTTTTCTGATTCTTGGAATTGGCAGATTTCACAAACAGCTGGCTGCAAGACATGGGTGCTGATGGAACACATTAATTACTGTCATCAAGGTTTTAAACACACTCGAAAGTTGTTGGCAATATTAGCATGTTGGATGAAGAGAGCAACCACCTCCTAAAGTGAAAAGATGAAAGAGGATAGGAATGGCCGGTTGAAATGGTGTGTGAAGGGGAGGCCATTGGGGGTAGCACCAGAGATGAGAGCCCAGAAGCAAAGGTAGCTGTGATATCTCTTAGTCCCACATTCTCTTTCAAACGATGCTAAGTCCGTGATATATTTATCACATTGTACTATTGGAGTACTGGGGAGTTTCTTTGGGGTGTGACAGACCTCCATATTGAAAACCATGCTACTTGGATTGCTGATAGGGCCTCACATTTGTGGGCAGCATATGGCATTAATTTTGATATACACTCAACATAATACTTCTATATTATGATGATCCTGTAATGAAATACCCATGAGTGTGTCTTTGGAAAAGACCCCACTTTGAGGCTTACTCACCTGTATAAGTAGATTAGAAGAGAGTTATTTAGAAGCATAGAATGTTAGAACTGAAAGAGAGGAATCTCTGGTTTCCTCCAAGATTCATCTCAAGCTCCATCTTTAACATTAAACCCTTCCTTATCCCTTTTTCTCCCCAACACCCTCTCAAAATCACCTGGTATCCCTTTCATGTGTACTCTTTATAGTCAAGTCAAGTCAATAAGCATTAATTGGGCAGGTACCATGTGCCAGGCACTGTCCTGGGCTTACAAAGGTAAAAATAGTCCCTTCCAAAGAAATAGCCCCTTCTCTGAAGGACCTCAAATATAATGGAGGGGAGAAAAATATGCAAACACTACTGTTTAAACAAGATAAATACAGGTTAAATTGGAGATAATCTCAGAGGGAAGATTCTAACATTAAGAACCATAAGATAGAATTTTAGCTGAGACTTGAAGGAAGAAGCTAGGGAAGCCAGGAGGCAGATATGAGGAGAGGGAGAATTCCAGACATATGGGACAGCCAGAGACAATTCAGAGTCAGGAGATGGAGTATCTTGTATGAAGAACAGAAAGGAGGCAAATGTCACTACATTATAGATGATGTAGATGAAGAGGAGGAAGGTGTAAAAAGACTACAAAGACAAGAAGGGTCTGGGTTATGAAGGGCTTTAATAGCCAAACAGAAGAGGTAATAGGTCATTGGAGTTTATTGAATAGGTCAATGACATAACCAGATCTACACTTCAGAAAGATCTCTTTGATAACTGAATGGAAGATTGACTACAGTGGGGAAACTTGAGGCAGGGAGACCAATCAGAAGGCTATTGGATTGTTGAGGTAAGAGATGATAAGGTCCTATGTCAGGGTGGTTGCAGTGCCAGAGCAAAGAAGTGCATCCATTTACAATAGATGGTGAAGAGGTAACCTCAAAAAGACAAGGTAACTGATTGGATATGGGAGAGGATGAAAGAGTGAGGAGTCATGGATTATGTCCTAAATCTCCTGCCTTTGGCCTGCTTTGTGTGGCTGTGACCACCCACAAGGTAGAGGCCAGTTCCATTCCAGTTGACAGGGGAAACATGAGTATATTTGTAGAGAGTAGGGAAACAGCCAGTAGGCAGGGCCATGGCATGGCTTGGGATTGCTGAAATCAGAATTACAATAGTCCCAGTTCTCCAGTTCTCCCAGTTTTCAACTCCCACCCTTGCCTTGAACCACTACACAAGTTGCCACCACAACTCTGTGTAAATTGAGTATACAGAGCGATTCCTGCAGCATTACCGGGATGGTAAGTGCTGAGCATTGGCTGTTGCAGATGAACGCTTCCAGGATGAGAACATCAAGTTCTTTATCAAGATGGAGATGTGAATGTATGAGAAAGGTGGCCCGTAAGTGAAGAACCTTTGCAATTCCATAGAGGGAACTTCAGAACCTGCCAGTTGTCTCTCAGGGAATCGCTTCTCATGAGTTTTGGGTCTCCTTTCAGGATCCCTTTGTATTAATAAGAAATGGATAAATATTAGTAATTTATTAACCTTAACTGAGATTAAGTACTCCCTGACAGGAAGGAAGGAAGGAAATAAGGAAGGAAAGAAATAAGAAAGGGAGAAATAAGGAAGGAAAGAAAAGGAGGAACAGAGATAGGGGGAGAAAGGAAGGGAGGGAAGGAGGAAAGAAAGAAGGTAGGAAGAGAAAAGGAGAGGAAGGTGGAAAGAAAGGAAAGAGGGAGGAAGCAAGAAAGGAGAGAGGGAGGGAAGGGATGGATGAATGAAGGGAAGAAGAAAGGAAACATTAAACACTCATTAGGCATTAAGCACTTGCTGGGCACTGTGCTAAGCACAAGAATAAAAATACAAGCAAAAAGAAAGACAGCCTCTGCCCTCAAGGAGCTTACATTCTAATCAAGGAAGACAACAAATTAAGGCACTATAAAGCAGGGGTGGTTGGTAGGGGGAGGTGATGAAGGTAGCTGGCACAAGGTCACAGTTATGAAGTTCAGAACCAGAAACAAGCTAAGAAGAATGAAGACCAGCCTGTGCTCCTCCACAAAACGAAGCCTTGGGAGGAAGTCACCAATGAGAGAAGGAGTTGTGTTTTTCAGAAGGATATTATTAGGTTGAGAAATCCATAGGAGATAGACAGTTGGATGTTTTAAGTCGAGGAGGCCACAGTTGCTAAGAGAAGGTTCAGGATGAGACAGTGGCAGAGACATGGTTTTAAAGTCGGGAATCCGGGAACAACTCTGAGATAGGAGTTTAAAAAAAATCCTGATGGGTTTGTGAGGTTCTGATGAAAAAATGGAAATAAAAAGGGGTGACTTTCCTAAAAACTGCAAGGATACATTTCATTTCTTACGTAAAGCATCTTTTGTTCTTCATCCCTATTAACCTCAAAAGCAAAGAGAGAAAAGGGAAGAAACCACACCCAACTCAGGATAGGAGGAAGCAGCTGCTTCCCAGCTGCCCAGAAAGACAGACCAGCAGTTCTGGAAGGAGATGATCGTCCCTCCCATAATGTGCTTAATTTCATAGTTAATTCAGGCTCTAAAATGATTCTCAAAATGTTCTTCTAAGATGCTCTGAGAACCACCTTACCCAAATTCAGAAGAATAACTTACACTGGTGGATCTATTTCTGTTCTCTTTTTGCCACTCTCTACCTTATGTCATCTCTTTTTTCCTGACCTCCAAAATAGCTTCAGTCCTTCCAATGCCCTTCTTCAGTTTCATAAATGTGTAAGGTCCTTTCATGTGTGAATTGTTTTGTTGCTGAAAGAAAAACTTTTGTGAATGAAAAACTGATAAAATTCACTTGGGCAGAGACAATTTCTCAGATAAAATGTGAGGAGAGACACAGACTTTCAGAAGGATAGAAAACTGCTTCTTAGATAAATGTACTGAGAGGACCTGTTTGAGGGCAAAGAAATGACAAAAGGTTTAGGGCACTGTAGACCATTGGCTTATTTGTAAGTGATTGAGTTTATTTTAGTTTTATCTTTCACTTATTTATTTATTTTTTGAAGTAAGTTTTTATTGATAACTTGTTTCTTAAATCATAGTATCCCTCTGTGTTTCCATCCTAGAGAGCCATCTCATACAACAAATTATATTTTTTAGAGTGAAAAAAAATTAGCACAACTTATTGGCACATTGAAAAAATCTAAAAATATATGCCACTTGTAATACATGTGGGATTCCTACCTCAATGAAGGGGTAGGTTAGGGCATCCTCTCATATCTCTTTTTTAGAATCCTGTTCGATCTTTATAATTGTGCTATTCACTTTTGATTTTGTGTATGTGTGGGGTTGTTCTTTCCATTTACATTGTTGTTGTTACTTTGTATTTGTATGTTGTTTTCTTGAATCTGCTTATTTTACTCTGTGTCAGATCATGCAGATCTTTCTATGCTTCTCTGTATTCATCACAGACAAACATTTCTAATAGCCTAGTAACATTTTATTAAATGCAGCTAGATGACACAGGGATAGAACACCCAGGATTGGAATTAAGAAGACCTAAATTAAAATATGGCCTCAGATACTTACTAGCTGGATGATCCTGAGCAAGTCACTTAACCCTGTTTGCCTCAGTTTTCTCATCTGTAAAATGAGCTGGAGAAGGAAATGGCAAATCTCTCTGCTATCTTTGCCAAGAAAACCCCAACTGGGGTTACAGAGAGTCAGATACAACTGAAATGACTGAACAACAAATTTGGTTAGCCATTCCCTAATGGATGAATACCTACTTTGTTTCCAATTCTTTGTCCACACAAAAAATGATACTAAAAATAACTTGGGGCATATGGAAACTTTTTTCTTATTAATGGCTTCTTTGCAGGGAGTTATTGGTTCAAAGGGTATTCTCATTTTAATCAATTTATTTGCATAATTCCAAATTTCTTTCCAAAATGGTTATGTGATTTCACAGTTCCACCAATAATATATTAGTGTGCCAATCATTTCACAGTCCCTCCAACATTGACTATTGCTATTTTTTGTAATTTTTGCTCATTTGCAGAGTGTAAGGTGAAACTTATTGCTAGTGATCTGGAGTATTTTTATATGGCTCTGAATGCTTTGTACTTTTTCTTTTGAGAGCTGTTAGTCCGTATTGTCTGAGCACTTATCTACTGCAAAATGACTATTGGTCTTATATATTGTGAGTATTTTAAGAGTTTAAAATGTTATAGTTGTAAATCACACACCTCTTTGGAGATCATGCGAAGATTAAATAAGTCTTTTTGTAACTGAAGGATAGGTGAATTTCATGAGTTTTGCCTAATAGGAGAAAGATGAGTTATGGACCACCAGAAGGTTTTGATTCAATTCATTAGGAGTGGGGAGAAAAACAGTTTAGAAGCAGTTGAGTTACGAAGCCAGAGCGAAGTTTTTTAATTTGTATTCTTAGTAGCTAGCTCAGTGCTTGGCACACAGCAAGCACTAAATATCTGCCAGGCTAAGTGCTAGGAATACAAAGTTTAGTTCCTGCTCTCAATGAATTTATTTATTTATTTTTGGTGAGGCAACAGGGGTTAAGTGACTTGCCCAGGGTCACACAGCTAGTAAATGTCAAGTGTCTGAGGTCAAATTTGAACTCAGGTACTCCTGACTCCAAGACTAGAGTGCTATCCACTGTGCCACCTAGCTGCCCTTCTCAAGGAATTTACATTCTAATTGAAGAAGATTACACATAAAGGGAGATAAGTGTAGGGTGTGGGTAGAAAAGGAAAGTAGAGAAAATCCTGTGGATACCATCTTTCTGACTCGTTAGAAAGCTAAGTCATCAGTACAGCTTGAAGAGAGACAAGACCCAAGCCTTTGGTCTTTACTTCCTCCTTAAATTTAAATGGGAAGGAATTAGCCAATCAGACAAGAGGTCACATGAGGCAGAGAGTACTTCCAATGTGAGAAATAATCCAGAGGGAGTAAGCTTACAAGGTGAAGAGCTTTCATGGCATAGTAAAGAAAATCTTGTGGAAATAAGTCAGAAGTGCAGCCTAGAGAGGAATGAAGTTATCTTTGGTGATGGATTGGGCTTGGATCTGGCTATTGGACTTCTAGCCTGAGTGAGATAAGGAGACCAAGTCTCCAAAAGAGTGAATTTAGAGATCTGGAATATTAGAGATGATCTAGTCTAATTCCAAATCTTTTTACATGAGGAATCTGAGGCCCAGAGACATGAAATCATTGGTAAAGAACAGAAAGTACCCAAAATGACACAATGCAAACTCCATCCATTTATCCAAACAATGGACAACTAGTAGTAATTCAGACACTCTCTGTTTCTCACATTCTCTCTCTCTCTCTATATATATACATACATACATATATATATATATGTATATATATAATGAATTACATACATAGTATTTACATTATATCTTGTAAATATAATAAATATCATAATATGAAATATAATATTATATAGTATAAATATTGAATTAAAACTGATTTTTAGCTTGAAATACAGCAATTGATCCACATATACTGAAAAATTTTATTTGATGTTTGAACTACACTTATATAATATACACCTACAATAACTTATAATTTCATATTGCTTTTGATGTTGATCAGATTTAAGGACAGAATCAACTTGCCTGATTTTAACAAATTAAAAAGTATTTATGGAGTACATAGCCCATGTCCTACCTATGCAAAGTACTATTGTTCATTACAGAAGAAGCATAAGAAATGCAGCTTGCTCTCTTGGAGCTCACAATCTAATTGAGGAGATGGGAAGACAAGATGAGCAAATATTCTCCAGCATACCCACAGAAACTCCCAATATAATAAAAGAGCTATTAACACTATTAAAATTGGATGGTACTCACTGTAAATATGCATAGTGAAATTAATAAAACCACATTTATCTTTTTTAAAAGAAGTTTATTATTGAACAAAGCTTTCTCAAATACTTTATTCTAAATTAATAGTTTCTTTCTAGGCATGAAAATGAATTTGGACAGGAGTCAGATCTCCAATTTAGATCTGTTTTGTGACCATTTTTAAAAAATGTCTATCCACTTTGGTTTTTTGTTTATTTGTTTTTTTTTAGGATAAGTAGAAACAGGGGCTGAGAAGTGAATTAATGGTTGACATCAGACAGATAAATCAGATGTCATTTTTATATACATATATACATATATGATTGTGTATATATACATGTGTATATATACACACATTTCTTTGGGACTATTAAAACAATACAGAGGGAAAAAGTAAAATTACAGAACATAAGAGCTATGAGGAGCTTTAGAAATCAGCTAGTCCACCCTTCTCATTTTACTAATGAGCAAACAGGCCCAAAGAGATAATGTTATTTGGCTAAGGCCATAAAGCAAATTAGTGACAGGGTCTGGGTATAGGTCCTCCAACTTCCAAAAAAATATTCTTCCCATTATAAAATGTTCTTAACAAATCAGACATAGCCCTTGTGAGTGTTACACATTCAACGTGAAGAATAATCCAGGACAATAGATGATCATCAGAAATAGACCTGGGGGGAGCGGAGCCAAGATGGTGGAGTGAAAGCAGTGACTTGCTTGAGTTCTCCACCAAAACCTTCCAAATACCTGTAAAAAATGGCTCTAAACAAATTCTAAAGCATCAGAACCCACAAAAAGACAGAGTGAAACAAATTTCCAGCCCAAGACAACCTGGATGGTTAATCGGAAAGGCATATCACAAGGCGAGCAGGACGCAGCGAACCTGGAGCAGGCCTCAGAGGACTGAATCGCGGGCAGCTGTGGCGGCTTCCAGATTTCTCAACCCATGAACGCCAAAGACAACTTAGAAGGTCAGAGGGAAAAGTCTGTGACTGCAGTGAGAGAAGGAGCTAGGTCTCAGCCGCAAGTCCAGAGCACGGCCTCTGGGGCAGCAGCTGCCTCCTAAGCTCCCGGCCCACAGACTGAGGGGCAATCAAGTGGCTGATCAGAGGGGGATTTCAGGGACCTCTCTGCCAGTGCTGAGGAAGGAATCTCTTGCTGTGCCTGTGCTTGGATCTGGGTCACAGTTCTGAGGGGCGGTCCTGGGGCAAGCAGAAATGCTGGTGTGGTGGAGCTTGTGGCTGTGGAGAGGAAACACCTTGCCCCTTATCATAGCACCTTGGAAGAAGTGAACATCTACAGGTCCCTAGAAGTACCTCTGAAAACAGCTGTACAAATCCCTGATGCTTGGGACAGTACATTCTCCACATTGGAGGCAGACTCTTACCTTAACAAAGAGTTTAAAACTCAAGTAATTGACTGGGATCATGAGTAAGCAGCGCAAAAAGAGTCAGACTATATTATCTTACTTTGATGACAAAGAAGATCAAAACATACAACCAGAAGAAGACAACAAAGCCAAAGCTCCTACATCCAAAGCCTCCAGGAAAAATATGAATCAGTCTCAGGCCTTGGAAGAACCTCAAAAAGGATTTTGAGAAGCAAGTAAGAGAAGTAGAGGAAAAACTGAGAGTGGTACAAGAAAATCATGAAAAACAAGTCAACAGCTTGCTAAAGGAGACCCAAAAAAATACTGAAGAAAATAACACCTTAAAAAATAGCTTAACCCAAATGGCAAAAGAGGTCCAAAAAACCAATGAGGAGAAGAATGCCCTGAAAAGCAAAATTGGCCAAATGGAAAAGGAGGTCCAAAAGATTACTGAAGAAAATACTTCCTTAAAAATTAGAATAGAGCAATTGGAAGCTAGTAGCTTTATGAGAAATCAAGACACTGTAAAACAAATCCAAAAGAATGAAAAATTAGAAAACAATGTGAAATATCTCATTGGAAAAACAACTGACCTGGAAAATAGATCCAGGAGAGAGAATTTAAAAATTATTGGACTATCTGAAAGCCATGATCAAAAAAAGAGCCTAGATATCATCTTTCAAGAAATTATCAAGGAAAACTGTCCTGATATTCTAGAACCAGAGGGCAAAATAGAAATTGAAAGAATCCACCGATCTCCTGAAAGAAATCCCCAAAGGAAAACTGCTAGGAATATTGTAGCCAAATTCCAGAGTTCCCAGGTCAAGGAAAAAATATTATAAGCAGCCAGAAAGAAACAATTCAAGTATTGTGGAAACACAATCAGGATAACACAAGATTTAGCTGCTTCTACATTAAGGGACCACAGGGCGTGGAATATGATATTCTGGAGGGCAAAGGAGATAGGATTACAACTAAGAATTATCTACCCAGCAAAACTGAGTATAATCCTGCAGGGGAAAAAATGGTCATTCAGTGAAATAGAGGAATTTCAGGCATTCTTGATGAAAAGACCAGAGCTGAATAGAAAATTTGACTTTCAAATACCAGACTCAAGTGGAACATGAAGAGGTAAACAGGAAAGAGAAATCATAAGAGACTTATTAAGGTTGAACTGTTTACGTTCCTGCATGGAAAGATGATATTTGTAACTCATGAGACCCTTGTCAGTATTAGGGTAGTTGGAGGGAAAAAATTATATGTATGTGTATATATATATATATATATATATATATATATATATATACATATATGTATGTAGATACATAAAGATATAGAGAAATAGATAGAGGACACAGGGTGAGGTGAAGATGAAGGGGTCATATCTGAAGAATAAAATTAAGAGGTGAAAGAGGATTATACTAGGAGAAGGAGAAAGGGAGAGATAGAATGGGGTAAATTATCTCACAAAAAAAGGAAAGAAAAGGCTCTTACAGTGGAGGGGAAATGGGGGAAGGTGAGAGGGAATGAGTGAATCTTATTCTTATAGGATTTGGCTTAAGGAGAGAATAACATACACACTCAATTGGGTATGGAAATCTGTCTTACCCTACAGGAAAATAGGGGGGGAAGGGGACAAAAGAATAGGGGAATGATAGAGAGGAGGGCAGATTGGGAAAGGGGGTAATCAGAATCAAATACTTCTGAGGAGGAACAGAGTCAAAAGAAAGAATAGAATAAATAGGGGGGGCAGGATAGGATTAAGGGAAATAGAGTTAGTTTTTCACAGCATGTCTACTATGCAAGTGTTTTGCATAACTGCACATGTATAACCTATATTGAGTTGCTTGCCTTTTCAATGAGGGTGGGTGGGGAGGGAGGAAGGGAGAAAATTTGGAACCCAAAGCTTTAAAAACACATGATTAAAAAAATGTTTTCACATTCAACTGGGAAATAAGAAATACAGGAAATGGGGTACAGAAATCTATCCTGCCCTACAGGAAAATAGAAGGGGAAGGGGATAAGAAAAGGGGGGGAGAGATTGCAGGGAAAGCAGACTAGGGGAAGGGGTATTCAGAATGCATGTCATCTTGGTGTGGGGGAAAGGGTGAGATGGGGTGAAAATTTGGAACTCAAAATCTTGTAGAAGTAAATGTTGAAAACTAAAAATAAATACATACATTAAAAAATATAATAAAATATAAAAAAAATTTTTAATTAAAAAAAAAGAAATAGACCTGGAAGGGACCTTAAAGACCTTGCAATCCAACCCCTCTTATATTTTGGAAAAAGAAATGGAGGCCCAGAAACATTCAGTGACTTGCTGAAAGGACACGCAGGTAATAAGTGACTGAGTTTTTTATTCTAACCCATGTCTTCTGACTCCAAATGTCTCTTCACAAATGAATACCTCAAAAAAAAAAACGAGGTGAAAACTTGCAAGATTAGAAAAAAGTAGAAGCTTAGAGTGAAAATTCAATTTAAAAAACAAATAAGCCAAACAAGAGAAGTACATTGCTGGAAGATAATCAGCTAAATTACAGATCATCCAATATCATGTGGTGGATGTAGTTTGTATTGTATAATTTGCACTTTGCAAACTGGGATGCACAACATAAATGCAAATAACCACAATTTACTATTAAATTATTTGTCATAAAAATCATAAAGTATTACAATAAAAAGGCTGATTTTCTTTTCCTTATTTTCCTAATAAAAATTGTATTGACATCTTTTGTCCTCATCACCTTCATTCAAATATGTCTCTCCCCGCTTTTTGCCCAGAAAGCCATCCTTTATTAAGAAAGAAGGAAAAGAAAACAGTTTTGCAAAAGTAACCAAAGCGTAAACTGGGTCAGACGGTAATCTTCATCAGTCATTGTTCCCCACATCTGCAAAGGAGGGTTGGAGACACATTTTCTCATCTCTTCTTTGGGGCTAAGTTTCATCATTATAATTACATAACATTCAATTTTATGAAGAGGTTTATTTTAGAGGTAGAAAGATATGTACTTACAGGCTGTGCTCTTCCTAATTAACTTGCTGGGGCTGTTCAAAGCACTTCAGAGACCAAAGGCATGAAGGGTTTAGTTGGGAAATCTGTTTTTAAGTCCTATTTAGCTGAAATGAAATGACTCTGACGATTCTGCTGGCCTTTGTCCTTTTAAAAAATGGCCATGAACTAGGTGATTTTCAAGGTCCTTTCTCACACTTATGTTCCATGACTCTAAGTGCTTTGTAGGCAAATGGTGTTGGAAGTAAAAACACATACAGTGTGATGTGACCCTTTCAAATAGGGAGGAAGAGGTAATACTGGCTGGTTAGTGGAAGGGATGCTTTGAGATACCATTGACTAGTCACATGGGCATTGTTAGAAGAAAACAACTCCTGAGGGAAGAATCATTCTTAATGATTTCCATTAACTGGTAACATGTGGATATTCTCATCAACATAGACTGAGAATACTAGCTACAGTGAAACTCCTTATTTATATGATCACAATTTATACTTTCCCACAGCTTTATTCACTAAATTCTCTATTTTAATAGTCCAAATTCCTGCAGTTTGCCTGGAAAACTTAGATTCCCTCAGCTTTAGTTTGACGTATGGAAGGATCTGTGTTTTAATCCACATGGGGCTCCTTCCACTGACTTGGGTTCTATGTCCCCTACCCTTTCTCATTCTGTGTGATTGTGGTCCTTGTATTTCCATGAATCTTTCATAGAGAATACTCTCAGTGGGCTGAAGGACTTCCTTTAGGTCATTTAGGGTGTTGGAGAGACCAGTGGGTATTCAGGCTGTTTACTTCTTGTCTTTTATTCTCACCACTTGAGTAGCCTAACGCCTTTTCTGGTTTTTGATGCTATGTTTTATGCCACTTCTCACATACAAGAATATTTGTGTTAAAAAAGATGACTTTTTGCATCAATGGGCAGTTTGGAATTATCAAAAGCACAGCACAGTTTTCTGAATATGATCCAATCTAATTTGTTCTTACTTCTCAATTCTTGACCCAACTCATTGTTTATCTGTAGAACCTGTTTAAGATGTGTATATACTGATGGACTAATGCAATGAATGGACTGACCAATCAGCTGCATATCATATTCTTGGCAGTATGCCTTCTTCATCCACTTCATTTATCCTGTGTAGATGATTCTATTAGTCTCTTTCATATTGCTGTAGATTTCACCGAGAAGATTTTATAATGTTCTAGGAAATGACAAAATTAATGCAGTGTCATCTGTGAAAAGGAACATTTGGAGAATCTTGACATAAATAGGGAATTGTTTCATTGTCTTGGGCAATCCTATTTTTCCAAACTAATCATCAATTACTCAAATTCATCCACCCTACATTTCAGACAAATCAGCCTACTTTGCTATTCCATGTACCCAAGACTTCTTTTTTGGTTTCTGTGTTGTCACCCTTCCCTGGAATATTCTCCTTCATTTCTTCCTTTCAGGATCCTAACTTCAAGGCACAGTTTAAGTGCCACCTTCTCCTATAAGAGGCATGTCCTAATTAGCATGTCCTAATACTGTGTATTTTATATTTACTTATTTATGTCCACACCATTCTCCCCCCACCATTCTCCCAAGTAGAATGTAAGCTCCTTGAGGACAGGAAATACTTCAGTTTTTGTCTTTGTATCTCCAAAATCTAGTCCAGTGTCTGACTCACAGACACTCAATAAATGACTCTGTTCTTGAATTGACTCTACATGGTCCATCATCCATGGCACTGGCAAATACATCAGATAAACTTGCGTCTCCCTGTTTTATATCTCATTTGATGTCAGTACAGAGTTGATCATTTTAAAATCAAAATCAGTACCTTTAAAGTTTGGCATACTTTTAGCACAGGAAATTATTTAACAAAGGTAATACCTTGCTTGAGGAGACTTTTTGAGGATGCACTTTGTTGCACTAAATCACATGTTTTTTCAACATAATAGCCACAAACATGACTTATATCTGTATTTTCAGTTAATTTCAGAATAATAAAGATATGATCGACTATAGAAAACTATCTATAAAAGCCTGATGTTTGCCTGCTTGCATTTTCATCAACACCCAGGTTGTGTGTGTGTGTGTGTCTGTGTGTGTGTGTGTGTGTGTATGGACTATTCACATAATGATTTTTAAAAAGAGATTAAAATACAGGTTTATTTGTTGGTAATTACAACTACACGCACACACATACTGAGATCAGAGATTTAATATACTAGGATGACATAATTTAATTGACATAATTGGTTGCTCTGGTGCTTTGTCAACTAACTATTAGGCAAAGATTATGTATAAGGGTACTAGCAGTAAAATTCAATGTGTATACACACATAAATATATGTATATATATACACACATATATATGTATACACACACATATATGCACATATATATGTATACACACACACACATATATATATATCAGATATATATTATGAAAGCAGACTAGTATTAGAAATAAATTTCCCTTCTCAGTTTACCTGCCCAATAAGTTATAATAGCTATGAGTCTCAGCATTCAGTATACATTATATTCACAGCTACCACCTCTTTCTCTGCTCTAGGCTCAGAATGTCTTCCTTTGCATTGGTCTGGATATCTCAGTCACTGGCCAATAGATTCTTGAGGTATCGTGGCATTGGACCCCACAGTCATAGTCTTGCTCTGGTCTAGCTTATTAAATCTGAGCAGTATCAATCTAATGGCTACTGTCACTTACCTACAGATGTCCTCATGGTGATCAGCAAGTGCAGATTTTCAAAAACAGCAGAAGAAAAAAAGGAAATATAATTCTATATGCCAACCTATGGATCTCCTTCCTTCTATGTAATGATTTTCTATTAGTCTTAAACATGGATTCCCCAAGATTCCAGGTAATAGGGAAGGACATTCCTTTCAGGTATGACACTATTATCAGAAACTAATTTGCCAATCTCTTCTTTAGTCATTGTCAAATGATTAAATAATAATACAAAATAATGATTAATTATTTTTATAATTATAATTATAAAATGATTAAATAATAATAATAATAATTATATGTGAGAGGGGAAGACATGGGCACAGATAATAATTCTCCCCATTTTCCCATGTTCTCACTTCCATGCTTAAACTATTGAATAGGAAGGAGCATGTGATCTAATTTGAAGGATCTTGCCAAGTTTTTCACAGAATTTCTTATTTCTTCATCTTTTCTAATGAATATAGCATATCTTCATCACAGTCTGTTCGTTGGATCTCATTACTGAGCACTGCATGACAAGATGAGCAAGTGATGCCTGGAATTGTATATCTTGTCTTTGAGGAAACAGTGAAACCAACTTCTTTATTTGACTTCCTTTGGAATAAACTGTGAGCCAGTCCATTTAGCTGCATTTTTAAAAAATGTATTTCAGTTTAATTTGTAATGAAATTGTTAAGTCGTTTGGTTGCTCTGGTGCTTTGTCAACTAACTATTAGGCAAAGATTATGTATAAGAGTACTAGCAGTTAAATTCATATTTGCAGTTGGTATAATAATTGTATGATTCTTAAAAGACTGGCCTTTTTGTTGCTACTCAGTCACCATTACTGTGAAACTTGAAGTGGGTTACATAACAATAGGGGCCATTTTGTTTTTCAGTCTGTTTCCTTAGTCACAATAATGAATGAATATTTCACCTCATGACCCACCTTCTCATGAAAAGCTTTTCTATCATTCATTCAACTGAACCTGGGACCCACTGTATGTTGCTAGGTCTTTACATTTAGTAGTCTGGTACTCTTAAAGAGATGCTGAAATTAATGAGAAAGTCTCAGATGGGAGTTGAAACAAAGGTGGAACCTAATATGTTTCAGGAAGACTAACCTCTACTGGAATGTTCACTCACCCATTCATTGAGAAATTAACAAGAATAGTCATGGCATTTAAGATCCACCTGGAGGTGAGAAACTGGGGAAGGAACATGGACATTGCAAATTTTTACCCTGATTACTTTGTCATGGATCATTATATATTGAGAGAAACATGTAGAGACATACTTATGTTAGGGAACTCTCCCAAGGCACACAAATAATGCAGCCACACCCATCATGGGAACTGTATTTTTACCTAGGTCTAAATTTTTCTCCATAAACAAATAAGTCCACTCCATTTATTCATATGCTTTCTAGTGTTGCTTTTTTTTTTATAGGAATGTGCGATGTTTTGAAAAAAAAACTTTTTCTGCATCTGTTGATATGATATACAATTTTTGTTGGTTTTGTTATTAATATGGTCAATTATGTTTATAGTTTTCCTAATATTTAACTAACCCATTGTTCATGGTATAAATCCAGCCCGGTCATAGTATATAATCTTCGTGATGTGTGGTTTTGTGATAAGTTGCTAATATTTTATATAATTTTTGCATCATTACTCATTAGAACTATTGGTCTATAATTTTCTTTCTCTGACTCTCTCTGTTTTAGGTATCAAGACCATGCTTGTGTTACAGAAGAAATTTAATAAGACCCTTTTCCTTCTTTAATAAATCATTTATGTAATATTGGAAATAATTGTTCTTTGAATGTTTGGTAGAATTTGCTTGTAAATCCATCTGGTCCTAGTGTTTTTTCTTTGGGAGTTCATTAATAGTTTGTTCAAATTCTTTCTCTGAGATTGGGTTAAGTACTCCACTTCCTGTTCTGTTAATCTGTGCAATTTATATTTTTGTAAATATTGATCCATTTCATTAGATTGTCAGTTTTATTGCTATAGAGTTGGGCAAAAGAGCTCTTAATAATTTCTTTTATTTCTTCTTCATTGGTTGTAAATTCATCTTTTTCATTTTTGATACTGGTATATTGGTTTTCTCCTTTTAATTAAATTTAACTAATGCCTTATCTATTTTATTTTTGAAAACAGTTTCTAATTTCATTTATTAATTCCAATTTTAATTTTGCTAATCTCTTGATTTTCAGAATTTATCACTTGGTGTTTCATTTTTTTAAATTTTTTTTTAGATTTCTAAGTATTTTTTAGTTGCATATCCAATTTATTGATCTGTTCTTTCTTTCTTTTATTGATGAAGGTGTTTAAAGACATAAAATTTCCCCTAAGGTATTGCTTTGGCTGCATCCCAAAAATTTTGGCATGTTGCATTGTTTTTACTATCATTAATGAAATTATTGATTACTTCTATGATTTATTCTTTGACCCACCCATTCTTTTCAGATTAAATTATTTAGTTTCAATTAATTTGTAATCTTTTCTTCAAAGTTCCTCTATTAAACATAATTCTTATTGCATTATTTTCTGTAAAAGATGAATTCAATATCTCTTCTTTTATGCATTGTTTATGAGGTTTTATACCCTAATATGTGGTCAGTTTTTGTGAGAGTTTCATACACAGATTAGGAAAGGATACACTCCCTTCTATTCCTGTTCAATATCTTCCAGAAATCCATTCATCTAATTTTTAAAAAATTCTATTAAGGTCCTTAATTTCTTTCTTTTCTTTTTTCTTTTTAACTTTTTGGTTAGATTTATTTAGGTCTGAGAGGGGGCAAATTGGGCTCCCTCACCATCATAATTTTGCTATCTATTTCTCCCTGTAATTCATTTCTTTTAAGCATTTAGATACTATGTCATTTGTATCATATGCATAGTATTGATATTAATTCATTATCTATGGCACTTTTTAGTAAAATGCAGTTTCCTTATTTTATTGCTTTTAACAAAGTCTATTTTTGCTGTTGCATCTGTAATCATGATTGTTTCTCTTGTTTTTTCACTTCAGCTAAAGGAAAATCGATTGTGCTCTAGCTCTTTATTTCAACTCCATTTGCATTTTTCTGTTTTAAATTTTTCTGGAAACAACATATTATCGTTTTTGGTTTCCATTTTGTTATTCTCTTCTGTTTTATGGGTTAGTTCATCCTATTCACATCAGAGTTATGATTGCTAGTTGTGTACTTCCTTCCATCCTTATGATTTTTTTTCTTTTTACTCCCTGCCCCCTTTAAAAAGCTCATTTTTTTTGCTTCTAATACCTTCCTTAATCTATCCTCCCTCTAATTCACCTCTCTAATTTTCCCTTAACCCTTTCCTCTCCTATTTCCTTGTCAAGTAAAATGTATTTCTGTACCCATCTGTGTATGTGTATGTGTATTATTCCCTCATTTGACCAATTCAGATAAGCGTGAAGTTCAAGTGTGGCCCATTCCTTCACATTCAGCTGATCTTTGTTGTATAGACTTCTACTTTTGCACCCAATTTATGTGAGATAATGTCCCCCATTTTTCCTTTCCCTTCTCTTTACCTTGAAGTATATTCCTTCTTCCTCTTCTTTCCCATTTTTCTTTTAATATGATCACAGAGTTACTCCTATGTGCTAATTAGAATGGATGAGAAATCCAAATCCAGCAATACGTTGTTTACAAAAAAAAACCACACTTGGAGCGGAAAGATACAAATAGAGTTAAAATAAGGGACTAGAGCAGAACCTATTATGCTTTACCTGAAGTAAAAAAAAAAAAAAGGCATGGATAGCAATCGTGATTTCAGACAAAGCAATAGTAAAAATTATCCCACTTCCAGTTCTGTCTAATCAGATTCCTTCTATGATACCTGATGATGATAGAGTTAAGAGGGGGTATATATATATATCATCTCCTCATTTAAAAAATGTAAATAGTTTAACCTTGTTTAGTTCCTTATGATTGCTTGTTCATGTTTACTTTTTTATGCTTCTTGTGTCTGTATGTAAAATGTTCTACTTGGCTGTGGTCTCTTCATCAGTAATGCTTCCCCTAACCCCATGCCAGTAATAATTTTATTAATAAATTTATTTATTTATTCTTAGTTTTCAACAATCACTTCCATAAGATTTTGAGTCCCAAATTTTCTCCCCATCTCTCCCCTCCCCCACCCACAATGACATGTAAATTGATATAGGTTCAACATATACATTCATATTAAACATATTTTCACATTAGTCATGTGTAATGAAGAATTAGAACTAATAAGAGAAACCACAAGAAAGAAGAAGGAGGAGGAGGAGGAGGAGGAGGAGGAGAAGAAGAAGAAGAAGAAGAAGAAGAAGAAGAAGAAGAAGAAGAAG
>NW_020954560.1:2271459-2287753 GCF_900497805.2 Vombatus ursinus | reverse complement strand
AGAAGAAGAAGAAGAAGAAGAAGAAGAAGAAGAAGAAGAAGAAGAAGAAGAAGAAGAAGAAGAAGAAGAAGAAGAGGAGAGAGGGAGAGAGAAAATAACATGCTTCAATCTGCATTCAGACACCATAGTTCTTTTTCTGGATGTGGACAGCATTTTCCATCATGAGTCTTTTGGAGTTGTCTTAGTTCCTTGCATTGCTAAGAAGAGATAAGTCTATTAAAGTTAGTCATCACACAATGTGGCTGTTACTGTGTACAACATTCTCTTGGTTCTGCTTACTTCACTCAGCATCAGATCATATAAGTCTTTCCAGGTTTTTCTGAAGTCTGCCTGTTCATTATTTCTTATAGCACAATAGTATTCTATTACATTCATATATCACAACTTATTCATCCATTCCTCAACTGATGGGCATCCCTTCAATTTCCAATTTTTTGCCACTACAAAAAGAGCTGCTATAAATATTTTTGTACATGGGGTCCTTTTCCCATTTGTATGATCTCTTTGGTAAACAGACCTAGAAGTGGTATTGCTGGGTCAAAGGGTATGCACAATTTTGTAGCCCTTTGGGCACAGTTCCAAATTGTTCTCCAGAATGGTGGATAAGGTCACAACTCCACCAACAATACATTAGTGTTCCAATTTTCCCACATATTCTCCAACATTTATCATTTTCTTGTTTTGTAATGTTAGCCAGTCTGATAGGTGTGATGTGGTACCTCAGAGTTGTTTTGATTTGCATTTTTCTAATCAATAATGATATAGAGCATTTTTTCATATGACTATAGATAGCTTTAATTTCTTCATCTGAAAACTGCCTGTTCATATCCTTTGACCATTTATCAATTGGGGAATGACTTGTATTCTTATAAATTTGACTCAGTTCTCTATATATTTTAGAAATGAGGCCCTTATCAGGACAATGGTTGTAAAAATTCTTTCCCAGTTTTCGTCTTCCTTCCTAATCTTGGTTGCATTGACTTTGTTTGTGCAAAAACTTTTCAATTTAATGCAATCAAAATAATCCATTTTGCATTTCAAAATGTTCTCTATCTCCTGTTTGGTCATAAGTTCTTCTGTTCTCCATAAATCTGACAGGTAAACTATGCCTTGCTCTCCTACTTTGCTTATAGTATCAGCCTTTATATCTAAATCATGAACCCATGTTGACTTTATTTTGGTATACAGTGTAAGATGTTGGTCTATGCCTCGTTTCTGCCATACTATTTTCCAGTTTTCCCAGCAGTTTTTGTCAAATAGTGAGTTCTTATCCCAGAAGCTGGGGTCTTTGGGTTTATCAAACAGTAGGTTACTATAGTCATTGGCTGTGTCTTGTGGACCCAACCTATTCCACTGATCCATCACTCTGTTTCTTAGCCAGTACCAAATAGTTTTGATGATTGCTGCTTTATAATACAATTTAAGATTTGGCATGACTAGGTCACCTTCCCTTGCATTTCTTTTCATTAATTCCCTTGATATTCTGAACATTTTTGTTCTTCCAGATGAATTTTCTTGTTATTTTTTCTAGCTTGATAAAATATTTTTGCTATTTTGATTGGTATGGCACTGAAAAAGTAAATTCATTTAGGTAGAATTGTCATTTTTATTATATTAGCTCATTCTACCCATGAGCAACTAATGTTTTTTCCAATTATTTAGATCTGACTTTATTTTTCTGAAAAGTGTTTTGTAATTGTGTTCATACAGTTCCTGGGATTGTTTTGGCAGGTAGACTCCCAAATATTTTATAATGTGTACAGCAATTATAAATGGAATTTCTTTCTCTATCTCTTGCTGTTGGGTTTTGTTAGTAACATAGAAATGCCAATGATTTATGTGGGTTTATTTTATATCCTGTAACTCTGCTAAAGTTGTCTGCTATTTCAAATAGTTTTTTACTTTATTCTCCAGGGTTCTCTAAGTATATCATCATATCATCTGCAAAGAGAGATAGCTTTGTTTCTTCTTTGTTTATCCTAATACCTCTAATTTCTTATTCTTCTCTTATTGCTAAAGCTAACATTTTCAATACCATACTGAATAACAGTGGTGATAATGGACATCCTTGTTTGACCCCCAATCTTATTGGAAATGCTTCTAACTTGTGTCTGTTACATATAATGCTTGCTGATCATCCTAGGTAGATACTACTTATCATTTTAAGGAAGACTCCATTTATTCCTATGCTCTCTAGTGTTTTTAATAGGAATCGATGTTGTATTTTGTGAAAAGTTTTTTCTGTATCTATTGAGATAATCATGTGGTTTCTGTTAGTTTTGTTGTTGATATGGTCAATTATACTGATAGTTTTCCTAATATTAAATCAGCCCTGCGTTCCCGGTATGAATCCAATCTGGTCATAGTGCATTACTCTTGTGATAAGTTGCTGTAATCTTCTTGCTAATATTTTATTTGAAATTTTTGCATCTATATTCATTAGAGAAATTGGTCTATAATTTTCTTTCTCTGTTTTGGCTTTTCCTGGTTGAGGTATTAGTACCATATTTATATCATAAATAGAATTTGGTAGGACTCCTTCTCCCATTTTCCCAAATAGTCTATATAGTATTAGAATTAATTGTTCTTTAAATGTTTGATAGAATTCATTTGTAAATCCACCTGGTTCTGGAGATTTTTTCCTAGGGAGTTCATTGATGGCTCATTCAATTTCTTTTTCTGAAATAGGGTTATTTAAATATTTTATTTCCTCTTCTGTTAATCTGGGCAATTTGTATTTTTGTAAATATTCATCCATTTCACTAAGATTGTCCAATTTATTGGCATACAGTTTGACAAAATAACTCTTAAGCATTGTTTTAATACCACCCCAGTAATATTATACTAAAATTTGACAAATTTTTCCAAGTTATTCTTGATTGTAAAACTAGTTCTTTTACCTTTGGTGGGATGTCATATACCAAGCTGTCAGTTCCTTTTAGGAGAGGGCTGCTAAATCTTGTGTGATTCTAATTGTGGTTCATTGGTACTTGAATTCTTTCTGGCTGCTTGCAGTATTTTGTCTTTGACCTGGGAATTCTGGCTCTTGGCTACAAAATTCCTGGGAGTTTCTTTGTGAGGAGGGATTTCTTTCAGGGGGTGACTGCTTAGTTCTTTTGATTTCCACTTTACCTTCTGATTCTCTATGAGATCTTGGCAGTTTTATTTTCTGATTTCTTGAAATATGATATTTAAGGTCTTTTTTTTTTTATCATGGCTTTCAATTAGTTCTATGATTCTTACATTATTTCCCTTCAAACTATTTTCCAGCCAGTGGTTTTGGCTATTAGACATTTTATGTATATTTTTCTATTACTCAGTCTTCTGGCTTTGTTTTAATGTTTCTCAATGTCTCATGGTGTAATTAGTTCCTATTTGGTTGATTCTAATTTTCAGGGAATTATTTTATTGGGTAAGGTTTTGTACCTCTTGTTCCAAGTTGTTATTTCTTTTTTTTTATATCTTTATTGCATAGCTCCTATTTCTTTTCTCACTTTTTCTCTAACTCTTTCATATCATTTTTAAAAAAAAATTAGCTCAACAAAAGACTCTTGTTTTCTCTCTTCCAGGCATTCTAGTTGTTATTGTGTGCAAACTGAATTTTCTTTTGAGATGTATTCTTTTTGCTTTGTTTCATGAATTTCCCTGTCTCCATAATAGTTCTTCATGGTGAATAGAGCACTGGGTCTGGAGTTAGGAAGACTTGAGCTCAAATTTAACCTTAGACATTTTACAGCTGTGTTTTCTTGGATTTCCCAATGAGAATTTTATCTGGTACATTTTCTATATTTTAGTAGAAGTTTCCTTGTCTGGTGTATTTTCTAGATGTGGAAGAGGGTTCCTTTCTAGTAATAATAGCTAGAATTTATATTATGTTTTTAAGTTTGCAAAGTACCTTTATAAATGTTACCTAATTTTGTCCTTACAACATCCTTAGAAGCTGCTTCCCAGTATATCATTCCCATTATAGATGAGGAAATTGAAACTGACAGAGGTTAAATGATTTGCCCAGAGTCACACAGATAGTAAGTGTCTGAGACTGGATTTGAACTCAGGTCTTCCTGACTTCAGGTTCGGTGCACCACTGCACCACTTAAAACTTCTTTCTGTTCTCATCTGTGCATTTTTTAAAAAAAAGGTGTCAATGATTTTTTTTTCTTTTCTTCTTTTTAAAAATATTACATTTCAATGGATTCATGATGTTATAGATGCAATAATTCCCTCTGATTATGTAGCTTGTAACCCATCAATGCTTTATTTATCCTCTATATTTTCCATGTCTTCCTATATATCCTGTATAGAGGAGCCAGCCAAAGCTCTGAGAACCTTATAGGCATCTTGACATAGTATCACCATAAGTTTAACCTGAGGGGTATCTATCTGCTATTGTTCACTAACCCCAGATAATTGTTCCACCTCACTTCATAGTCATCTAGCTTTTGAATGACCCATACAGTGCACAATTGAGCATGTGACCTCAGTTGGACACTTTATAACTGAACAAACTTAGGTCTAGAGAGCTTTGATTATTTGTTTATGACCATACAGTTGATACATGTTTTAGGTAGGATTCAAAACCAGTTCTTTCTAACTCCAAAGTCTGTCCTCTATCTGCCATACCATGATGCCTTTTTCTAAGGTTTCCTCCAACACTACAGCTATTTGAGGCAGAGGTAGAAGTGAGCATGTGCTGGCCCCTATCTTTGGAACATGTACTTTGGCCCCATGCTAAAGGATGCATGCAGTTCAGCAACTGCTGATTGGTTCCCACTATTGGAGTTATATCAAAGATGGTTGGTGAATGATCCAAGAATCACCCTATACTAAGCAAGATATAGAAGGCATAAGGACATACATGATTTAGTAACTTCTTGTGTATATTTCCAAATTGCTTTCAAGAATAGTTGTACCCATTCAAAAGTCTATCAAATGTGTATCAATGTGCCTATTTTCTCACAACTTCTCTAACATTTGTCATTTTTATTTTTTGTCATCTTTGACGATGATGAAGAATGAAATGAGCAAAATCAGGAGAACGATTTATATATTAAAAGCAACACTATATAAACAAACACCTGTGAAAGCTGTAAGACTTAAAAACAGCTATAACAACTTATCAAAGCAATGATCATTCAGGATTCCAGAAATTGATGCTGAAATAGTCTATTCACCTTCTGATATAGAGGTGATGGTTTCAGAGTGCTCAAGGAGACATTTTCAAAACATTGCCAATGAGGGAATTTGTTTTGCTTAACAATGTTGTGTGAGGTGCTCATACATTGCAGATGAAATATACGCTTCCCAGTTCCACCATAATAGGTACTGTTTTATGTTTAAATATTTGCAATATAACTCTTTGTTTTATTGCAAGCAACTTGTTTTCCTTTTTCATGGGTGAAGGGCAGGAGGGAGAGAAAATATGTTTCTGTAAATTATTTTTTTTTAATTTTCTAAAAACAAAAGGAGTAATGAAAAAGTTTCTACCACCATTTTGACCATGTCACTGAGGAAAGCCAGGAGAATCAGACAGCTGTTTCTTGGACTTCCCATGGATGAAGGAGGGGATTTATCTGTCTTTTCATCATTTCAGTCATTGCCTGTATCGAGATAGGTAGTGAGTGTTCCAGCATTGGAAGCATTTGAGCAAAGACTTATCTGGTATAATGTATAGGGGATTAATTTTTCAGGTGGGGTTTTAATCAGATCCCTTCTAAACCTTTGATTCTATGAGTAACTTTCTCATGGATATAGGATTTTATTGTGAATTGAACAGTATCATGAGTCTTAAATGACCACTGACCTATTATGTGACCTTATGTCTTATTGTTTCCCTCCCCTCGTACAGAAATAGACATACTGCAACCTACCTCAGAGAGGTGTTGCGAGGACTCAGCCATGTTATGTAGTTGTCTTAGTTACAGTGGAAGGTATGAGAAAGCTACAGAGGAGAGGAGGTCATTGTTTGCATTCTAGTTACCTTAGAGATAGACTTGCTCCCTTTGTGTGAGCTCTCACTGCATCTTGGCTAGCTGTCTGTTCCCCAATTTACAGGGTGTTTTCAGCGGAGGACTTACATCTGGATCTCTGTGCCTGCTCTGTTTTGGCAGAACGCCAGCCTAATTCATTTTTAGGGCAATGCAAAATCTTCCTCTGTAAATTGCTCATGCCAGATGGAGTGAAAATATGAGGTCGCCTGCTTTTTATGCAGGCTGTTCTGATTTGATTTAAATAAATTAATCATTTTTTCTGGATTGTATTGGGTTGCCTTGGGTTATTATTTTTAAAAGAAATCTAAGGTGACAATTAAAAAAGAAAACTAATCAAATTAATAAATTACAGAATTTCCTAGTTGGAAGGGACAGTCCAAAACAATGCTGAGTGCCCTGAGGTAAGGATTTCAAAGCCACAAAGTATTAAACACCTACTTTGGATAGGACACTATGTTAGGCACTGGAGGAGATACAATGATAAATAAGATACAGTGCCTTCCCTTGTGAATCTTGAAATCTATAATGATGATAAAACACACATGCAAATAATTATAAGACAAAGCAGAATGTGATCAGTGTATAAGAGGTTCACAAACAAAATGTTATATAAATTCAGAGAAAGAAGAGATCATTTCCGAGAAGAGGAGGGAGGGGGGACCAGGGAAACTTTCATGGAAGAGCTAGTGTTTCACTAGTTTTTGAAGGATGGGTAGGATTACTAAAGGCAGACATAAGTTCAGAGTCATTACTAGGGTAAAACCAGAAGGACTTTGAACCGGATGCTAACATCTTATAGGATGCTACTTCCAACTTACTGTGGTCTTGAATTATGCTATGTAATTCACCAGGCTATGTCCCTCAAGGAGTTGGGAGGAAAAACAACTCCAGCAAAGGGAAATGGAGATAAGAGAGTGGATTCACTAGTAGAGGAGTTTGGGGGTGGAGTGAATGGGGATAGGAGACCTTTCTGTGTTAATAGGGCTCTAGGGAATAGGAAGTGGGAAAATTTCTTTTGACCACGTCACTCCAAAGATAACTTGTGGGCAGCTCAGGGAGCAGTGGATGGCTGGGGAGGAATCCCCTCTCTCCCATAAGCTCATAAATAGGGGGGCCCTTCAGAAACCATATCATAATAATTGCTGTCCTGGGGAGTGGGCAGGGGAATTTCAGGGGGGTTACAGCAGGATAAGGGGCATCTAGGTAGTGTAGCGGGTAAAGTACTGGGCCTGGAGTCAGGAAAATTCATCTTTCTGAGTTCAAATCTGGCCTCAGACACTTACTAGAGGCACAATCTTGAGCATATCATTTGTCCTCTTTGCCTCAGTTTCTTTATCTGTAAAAATGAGCTGGAAAAGGAAATGGCAAACTACTCTGGTAGTTCTTTGCCAAGAAAACCCCAAATGGGGTCATAAATAGTCAGACATGACTGAACAATGACTTAATAACAAAAATATCAGGAGAAGAGAGAAAAGGGCTTCAGACTATATATTCCCAAGGATTACTTTGCTTCCCTCACCTCTTTTCTGGGAACCTTTTCTTTTCCTCAAATTTTTATACTGTTGGCTTCTCAAAACTTCCTGGGAACCAGATCCCAGAATGCAAAAGAAGGATCAGACTGAAAATGTGGGTGTATAAATACCCAATGAGCAAGGGATATATCACAGGAAGGCAACAACATTTGAGGAGACATGAACATATATATTAAAATCTTGTAATAAGAGTCAATACAGAAAAAAACTAAGCTAATTTCTAAATTCCTTGGAAAAGTAGGGCAAACAGTTTGGAATCCAATAGATATTAGCATCTAGGACCTGGATAAGATGACCATATAAATAGAGTAAACTTCAAAGAAGAAGTTTCTGAGTGATGCTGGTTGAGGGAGGACCTGAAAGTGGGAGTGACAATCAACAAATATGCCCACTCCCCCTTCTCCTTCTGGCCCAGTGTATCAGGGGAAATGCGCAAAAGTGAACCCATTACAAAAGAAGGTGGCCAGGGATATGGGGGAAGCCACATTTCTGAGAGTACACAAAGATGGAAGGAATGTAAGAGAAAGAGGTAATGGGGGTTCCAGGACAGGAGGCATAATGAAAGATACAGACTCTGGAGGGGTAGGGGGTGATTGGGATGAGAGTGTGAGAAGTAGTATCAGGAGAAGGGAGTTTTTGCTGAGGCAACCTATAACTCTGGATTAAGGCGATTCTGAAAGGAGAAGAGAGTTCAGCAGCCAGTGGGTGGTGAATTTGTATTTGCTCCAGGTATCATGAAACCTAGTTACGTCTCTCAACGGGTTGAGAATGCAATATGATCAATCCAACTCTAACTAATTCTATGGGACATCAAGGAGTCTCTGGTTGTTATGACTTGGATTTACTCACTTGGATGTACACAGTGGATCTTTCTGCCTAGGATTTTGGCCTGAATCACTCGAATCATTGATTCATTGCTCCACCTAGTCTATGAAAGCCTCTGTGGGCATAAGCGTGGTGCGCTAATGAGGAGAGCAGAGAGAGCTATGGCCTTGCCCACCAGCCCCACCTGCCCCATTATAGAGGGACAAGGTGAAAGGTTGGCTCACAGCTCTCAAATCAGCCTTTGAAAGGGAAAGCAATTGACCTCCTTCACTGGCATTCACTTTGCCTAATTGACTTCCAGCAGTGAACCATTTATTTTGAAACAGGATTCTAGAGTCACTACTGGACCTGAGAGACAAAAATAATGTCATTAACTCAGTTTGTTTTACTTGGGATAAAGTGCTCTGAACTCATAACAAATGTCTTCTTGTTAGCAAATGGAAAAGTATAATTAAGACTGCCTTTCCAGTGGGTTTAACGAGGTTTCAGCTTCCTCTCTCTTTGGCTCTCTCCCCTTTTTAATGAGATACCAATTTCCTCCCTCCCTATGCTCACAGATACCTTTCCAATAAAACAGACAGCTTTGATTTTCATCTTAGCATGAATTTTCAGCCTTAATTTATTCATCTGCAACCTGCCCCACCACACTCTTCATGTGCTAAACGGCTGTTAATCGCTAAAAATTAACAAGGTGTCTCAAGCCAAAAAAATTAGAAAGGGATTAAAAAAAATGGAGTTAGGGAAGAGCAGAAAGATCTTGTTTCCTTCTGATTGTGGGAAAGTGTCGGTATTTTTATCCCCTCACCTTCAGGTTCAGGCCATTCTAGAACCCTAGGCCCACAATGAGGACCCCCTTTTTTTTGGGGCTTCCCAGCTCTCGTCCAGCTAAGTGCAATCTTGTGGGCCAGTTGGTCTGGGAGGTTGGTTGGGGGCCAGTTGACGCAAAGGGAGGCAGTGCTGTGAGACGGGAAGCAGCAGCCTGCTTCTGGAAGATGTGTAGGTGTTGAAGAGGTTTGAGAGAAGGACTTTTTTTTCAGTGCTGCTGACTCAGCCCAGCCAGTCCTTCTGCCTGGCATGTGGGGTGATGAGATTTTGGCAGGTTTGGGCAGTGAACGGCTCATTTATGGAAAGTTATTTTTATTTCATTTAAATGGCCCTTTAAGAACAGCAAAACTCCTGGAACTTAGTACAAGGGTCATTGAGATCAGCATGTGGCAAAGAATCTACACCTTGTTAGAGTACTGCCTTTCCCCCCACCTTGACCAGACGCACAAAATTCTCCCACTGCAGAGTTCTTATTTTTCTAAATCAAGAGGCATTGGAGATTCATTGCCGTTCGTTGTCTGCCCCTCGGAGGTAACCCCTAACCCACCTGGGCCCACTTCTATGTGTTTGTTCCGCTTTGCTTGCCTCCTCACTCTCCCTCAGCTCTTCTCATAACTTTGCCAGTTCTACCTTCACAGACCTGACCCCTTGCCTACACTCCTCTAGCTACCATCAGAGTTCAGGCCCTTATCACCTCTCATCTATATTAGTGCAATAACTTCCTACTCAGACTCCCTGCCTCAAGGGTCTCCCCATAATAGTCCACCTTATGCATTGCTGATTGATCCCCCAATTGCTAATACCTTTCCTCCCAAACTACCTTATATTCAACCCTTTTATATTTATATGTCATTCTCTTAATTTCATTCCATATATTTGTTGTTGTTCAGTTGTTTTCAGTCATGTCTGACTCTTTGCAACCCCATTTAGGGTTTTCTTGGCAAAGATACCGGAGAGGTTTTCCATTTCTTTCTCCAGTTCATTTTTACACATAAGGAAACTGAGGCAAACAGAGTTAAGTGACTTGCCCAGGGTCACATAGCTAGTAAGTGTCTGAGGCCAGATTTGAACTCAGGATGTCTTCCTGACTCCAAGCCCAGAACTCTATCCACTGGGCCACCTGGTTGTCCTGTTCTGTATATACTTATTATGTAATTGTCTCTGCATTAGAATGTTTGTTCCTTAAAGGTAGAGTTTCTTTCACTCTTTGTGTTCTTATCCCTATTACCTAGCACAATGACTGGTTCAAGCACTTAAGAAGGGATGTATCACAAGATGGCTAACCAAAGCCCACTCCCTCGCAAAAAAAAAAAAATACTAGTTTGCTGAAAATATTTGCAATTCAAAAGCAGGTTGAGAAGTTGTCAGGTTTGATTACTATTGCCCTGAAGACTCAATGGGCTAGGAAGGAACATGAACCTCAAGTTGACGGCTAGGGTATTTATTACAATATACTGCCATACTGGTTGAATTCTGTATTACTGCTCTGTTGCTGAATTATTGCCTATTTGTAGTTATAGCTCTTGTATGCTTGGTTTTCACTCAGTACGGTGCTTTGCTTTCCTAATCCATAGCAGAGTGAATATATGTGGCCTTATTTTTCCTTTAAAAGAAAGGGATGTTTACTTTCATAGCCCTGTTATTGAACAAGTAACCAAATCCATTATAGAGAAAAGCAGGTTTACAGAGTAGTGGAATTTGCTGGAAAGTACTTTATAATCCTCAAGTGCTTCCATTTTCAATGGTTCTGTGATATCATTGATGAGAGTATTCCTTCTATCCATTATACATGGATGGATTAAATCCATCTACACATTTTTATATTGTGTTTTCTTGCCCATGTTCTTCAATAATTGTACAAAGAAAGTCCACCCAGTTGGCTAAAAACCACCCTCTCTGTATTTTCACCGCACATTTCTTGAATAGTAGAGTGCTCGGGTCATCAATCCATTCATTATAGATCATTGTCATTATACATCACTATCATCAACATATGACTGGCCCACCTCATTTTTACAATCCCACATTTCCTCCGTGTTATCCCACATGCCATTTCCTGTTTGTGGGTCATCTTTGGAAATATACTACAGCTGCCATGCACCTAGCACAAGGTTCTCCATTGCTCCTTGGATCACTGTTCATTTTTGTTCCTTCTGAGATTTTGGCGTTAAAGGACATAGGATTGCTAGAGCAATAGCTATATTTGAAAGATTGGTATTTTCATTAGTATCTTGAGGTCATCGAATGAATGAAAATGGATGAAAAAAAGTGTAACTTTTATCAAGTCCTGTTACATGCCTCCTTTGTTGGTAATTATCAGAAAATTATTGAATACAGTTGTCTCTGTGGTTACATTGATTAAGGAATGTTGTATTATTTTAAAATATGCATGAAATTCTCCATTGCAAGAGAACCCATAACACTACATTTTGTTCTACAAATGGCTGTCAAAGTGATTTTCCTTAAGTATATATCTGCTCATGTCACTCCCTCACTCCATAAAATTCAATGTCTTCCAATTGGCTTTAAGACAAAATATAAACTCTTCTGTTTGACTTTTAAAGCTCTTCATAGCTTGGCCCCAACTTATCTTTCTAGGTTCATTATATATTACTTCCCTTCCCACAAGCAGGGGTTCAGCCAAACTGGCCTTCTCTTTACTTTTCACATATGTTACTGACTGAATCCTCTATCTCTGTACCTTTGTGCAGGTGGTGCCCCATACCTGGAGTGCACCCCCTCCTCACTTCTGCCTCAGAGAATCCCCCATGTTCCTTAGGATGTAATTCAAGAGAGTTACCTTTATTTATCTTCTTAACTGCTTCTTCCTTTTCTCCCTAACTTTAATGATATTTTTGCCTTTGTATTTACTCCCTATGTAAACTTCCCCGTTTGACATTCTTCACCACTTTGTCCTTTCCTATCTTCCCAGTCTACTTACACATAACTTTCTTCCACACTCTATATGGTCCATCCATCCACTTGCTGCTCCTTACAAATAATACTCTCCGATGTTCATGCCTTTGTAGTAACTATCTGTCATGTCATTTCTCCTCACCAACAAGTCAGATTAAGTCAAGTCTCCTACTATGTGCCAACACTGGGATAAGACTTGGGCACACACAAAAAAAAGCCAAAGCGGTCCCTGCTCTCAAGGAGTTCACAATCTATGTCTCCACAGTGGTGGAGACAGCATACGGATGACTATATACAAGCAAATTACATACAGATAAATTGGAGCGAAGACACTGACATTAAGTAGGACTAGGAAAGGATTTTAGCTGCCATGAAGAAAGTGACAGAGAAGCCCTGAGGCGGAAGTGAGGAGAGAAGGAATTCCAGGCACGGGAGACAGCAAACATTCACCTAGCTGGAGATGGAGCGTGCTTTACAAGGAATAACAAGGAAGCCAGATTCACTGGATTTGAGAGTACTTGAAAAAGAGAATGGTATAAAAAGACTAGAGGAATCAGGTTATGAAGGGCTTTAAAAACCTTAAAGAGGATTTTATATTATGTGATTTCATACTTGATTCTACCTTTTAGAATTACTGTTTTCTTTCAAAATTCAGCTCAAGCACAACCTTCATTACATGATCTACATCCCTCAAGCTTTTAGTGCCCTCCTTCCCCAAACTACCCTGTATTTAAGTCAAGTCAACAAGCATTTAATAAGTAACTGCCATGTGCCAGGCACTGTGCTACATGCTGGGGATACAAGGAAAGGCCAAAGAAAACCCCGCTCCCCAAAAACCAGAACAAACAAAACCATTTTGTTTATATTCTGTTGACGAAATGGTTATGAGTTCTCCTGAGTTCAAATCCCACAACACCTTTTGAATGTTTCAAACCAACAACTTTTATCAAATAGAATATGTCCATCAATAACTGATGTCAGGGTCTTTTTCAAGGAGTTGCTTTTCATTGCCCCTGTTTTTGAAGAAGAATCAGGTTAAAACTATTATTATTTTTAAAATTTAAAATTTCCAAGAAAAGTGACCAATCACTTAAATATTCTATTTTTTTTTTTGCTAATTTCAAGCTGGAGAGAATCTCCAGAGACCAGTTCTTCCAAAGCCCCATTTTACAAATGAGGAAACAGAGATTTAAAGTCTAGCCCAGACTCAAAGAGCCAGTGTGCCTCAGAAGTGAGATTTGGACCCAGAGTTTCCCTGCTCATAGTTCAGCACCCTATCTAATAAACTACATGCTTTTCCCGAAGGCCTAAAACAGAAAATTCATAGATTGCCTTGAGCCATAAGGCCTTCATCAGGCAGGGGTTCCTATCAGCAGCAGAGACACCTCTGGGTCCATTCTGTTTATAATCAAACTAGGCCCAATCCTTTGGGACTCTGGTAGAACCTGGCTGATGTTGGGAATATGGAAGTCAAACACCTCACCACCCTTGGCTCCTGGTAGGTCACTAATAGATGAATCGAGCTTCCACTGTTCCAGACAAACATATTGGGCTAGTCCAGGCAGGTGTTGAGGCAAGAAAGTGCTGAGCGAATCAGCTGAATTTAATTTACCATTTCATGCTGAACACAGGAAAGGTCTATCACTAGTGGTCACTCTTTGTGGAAAGGAAAGAGGGGGTGGGACCAAGGAAGGAAAAGGGAGAGATGCAGTTAAAAGCCCATCCTTAAATTCCACTGAGAGGAGAGTGGTGAATGAAGAGATGATGAGGAAGGAGGGGGAAAAAAGAACTAAAAAAACAAACATGCCCCCCAAGAACCATCTGGAAGCCAGATTCTTAGTGTGTGGGCAAATATTTCTTCTATTCCAGGTGCTCCTTTTTTTGGGGGGGGGGCTTGTTTGTATATCTCAGAGGGGTTCTCCCTACCACCAAACTTCAGACCATCTTCCTCTTTCTACCAGATACTGGCTGATGTCTGAAGTTCAAAGCTGAAAAGTCAGGCATTATATAAACATCAGATGATATCCTTACTATTACTCATCTACAGTACTGCAAATCTAAGACACAAATGAGACACTATCGATATCAGTCAAGAGATTGTCAGAGAAAACAGGGTGCTGAGGGTTTTCACTGTTGCTATCACTGGGGTGACTGGAAGCCTATTTGCCAGCAATGAATTCAAAATCTGTTTCTGGGACACCTAACTGAGACTGAATTCCCAGATTGATCATCTGACAAATTTCATGAATACACAGGAAATATAAGAGCCTAGGCATGGCCATATTGGGTCAGATGTCTCCTCCCATTAAATTATAAAATCCTTGATGACAGAGATTGCCTTACTTTTGATTTTGTAGTTCCAATGTCTACACATAGTAAGTGATCAATAAATGCTTTTGTATTCATTAAGCCATATAGCACTGCCCCCACTCACAGAACTGTTAACAAAGAAAATCATTTAATTTAAAAAAACAAAAACAATATGATGACCAAAGCTGATAATGTATACAATTTTCTCTCCCTCTCCATATATCCCCACCTTTCTGCTAAGAGGAGGGAGAAAGATTTCATTATTTGTTCTCTATGACCAAGAGGGGTTATTACATCAATCAGAGTTCAAGGCTTCTTTAAGATAATTTAGTCTAAAGTCTTCATTTTAAAGATGGGGAAACTAAGGCACAAAGGGGTTAAATGTCTTGGCCCCACTAACAAGTAGCAAGGAAACAGCACAGCCAAACCCTCACCATCAGCTGCCAAATCCATTTTTCTTTTCAACATACCATGATACCTTTTTGGGAAAGGATTTTAGTCATTCAATTAATCAATCTAAGCTTACTTTGTATATATTTCGTGTCATTTATATTCTCATAGAGGTGTATGGGGTGTTCCAGGAGGACAAACACCTCAGGTGTGAGGGCTTGCTGAGCCCTTTTCAGGGCTACTCATCTAACTTCGGTGCCCACCTTCACCCTACTCTCACCTTGGCTCCCAGAAGTTTTAGTATGTTCAGCAGCCACACCTGGTAAAATGTCTCAGCAGACAGGCTAAACCAACAGACATCAAACTGGTCAGTGAATTAGAGGGATGTCTGCCCCAAGCATGTGAAAACTTTCCCTGGTGGAATGGGTTGATGAGAACAATTTGTTCCAATAGCTATGAAGGCAGCTAAAGCAAGCATTGTAGAATTCTTAGGGCTTGGTCAGGCATCAAAGACACCAAGGTCATCCATTGCATCCTGGGCTACTGCCAATAATCTTGACTTTCATCCTGCCACTAAACTTCAATGACATTCTGCCTCACATCAGTCAAGACATCACCTGTGATATCATTGGTTCTCTTTGAAAACAAAAGACAAACGACAACAATACATCGCTATGTTGTCTCCTCCAGTAGAATTACTCCTCCTTGAGGGTAGCACCCATTATTTTTTCATTATATATTGGAACTTAGTTCAGTGTCTAATAAATGTGTTGATTGATTAAAAAAAAACAGGTTGAGGAAATGGTAAATTGATGCACTTACTATAGTATCATACACTTATAGGCAATAAAATCATTGCAATTAACAATGTTGAAGTCATCAGTGGCATCAAATAGAAGGAGATTACTGCAGGCCCCATATTGACTTAGAAAACCACAAATTAACATGACCTGTTTTGAATGGTTATTAAACCTTTCTCATTTACATTTTAATCTGGTTCAGGCTACACTTGGGGGTTTTGTGGGGTCCCTGGTGATTCTCTGGTTAGTTTGACACCTCTAAGTACTTCAACCCATACTTGATCAAAGCTCTCTTTATAATATCAATCCATTGGCATTTATTAAATGCTTATTATGTGTCAAGCATTGTAGTAAGATATAGAGATACAAATAATAAATAAAAAATACTGCCTTGTCCTTAAGAAACTTATACTCTCCTGGAGGAAATGGCATATACATATACAGCTATATACAAATGTAACAGAGGGACTGGTCAATGATATCCCAGTCCTTATGAGCATGCATAGCAAGCTCTGCCTGATGTGATCCTTTATGTGGATTTCAGAGCTTATTTGGGTATTTTCTATTTCCTATTTACTTACCATGTAATAAAGAAAAAAATTTGATTGGCTGCCAAGGCCAAAATGAGTGTGCATTCAAAAAGCATTGACTGACAAAGTGAGTCTCTCTCTCTCTCTCTCTCTCTCTCTCTCTCTCTCTCTCTCTCTCT
>NW_020954560.1:2182050-2271449 GCF_900497805.2 Vombatus ursinus | reverse complement strand
TCTCTCTCTCTCTCTCTCTCTCTCTCTCTCTCTCTCTCTCTCTCTCTCTCTCTCTCTGTCTTTTTTCCTGTTAATAAGCAAGGTAGATATTGCTCTAAGCATCCAGAAGGGGAGTGTAGTAGTAACTGAAGCATCCATCAGCAGTCTCCCACCGACCCTCACCCAAGCCAACATGTGGTCACCCAATTTCTTTGATCCTTTGCATTTATTTTTTCCTGCTCTTAGACAAAGGAGTTTTAGAGCTGGAGTGAACTAGGCTATGACCTCATGATATCTCATAAGTTTTAGGGATGAAATCCATGTCCAAGTTTACTGCCAGTAAAGTTATGAGGAGGAACCTACAGGACCCAGACAAATAGTGAATCAGAGTTAGTAGCCAAGACACTATTTTGTGGAATGACTGCATCCATTGGCTATGCTGAACTTAGACATGAACTTGGTAGGGTGAATGCTTTGTAGAAAACATTGTTAGTTTGACTCCATTCTCCCTAGGGACTGAGATGTTACAGGAAAGAGTATGCCTCCATTTTTGGCAGAAGGGAGAGCAGGAAATAGTACATTTCACACTTTTGGTCTTAATATCCCTTAGTAAATATCCCTTTGCAAAAGCTAATTGATGTTAAGTGGTCAAACTATACTGGAAGCACTAATCACTGGTGATTAATATTGACTCTAATATACTAGAAAGGGTACTTGAGTCAACAATATTAGAATATACTCCCAACCCTTAGGAGCACCCCTAGAACCCAGAGGAGGAAGATGGATCTTTGTTTCTAGATCTGACTCAAGAGAGAGTAGAAGTTAGGATAAGGACTTCTAGAGTTAATAAGTGATTCATATATAGAACATGCCAGGAAACTGTAGAGAGAAAAACATCATAATGTGGGAGAACATAAAAAGGCCTTCTGCAGAAGTTGGTCCTTGAGATAAATCTTGAAGAAAGCCATAACATTTAAGATGAGGAAGTAAAGCATTTGAAACTTGAATATAGCCAACTCAAAGGCATGAAGATGGAAGATAGAGGGTAATATGGGAGAAAGGGCAAATAGACCAACATGGCTACACTATATGGTATGTAGAAGGAAGTGATGTGCAACGAAGACTGGAAAGACAGGATGGACCCATGCTGTGAAGGGTTTTAAATGATGAACGGAGAAGTTTAAATTTAATCTTAGAGGTAAGAGGGAATAATTAGAATTTATTTGGTAAGGCAGGGGTGTGCTAAGGCTGTCTTAAACAGACTCAGGAAAGCCAATTGTTAATTTTTCAGTATGAACACTGAAACCATCGAAACATCACAAATCATGGATTGATTATAGTTTTATTGATTATCTAGACGAGGGGTAAGGGAGCTAAGAATGGTTTTTATGTTTTATTTTAGTTAGAAAAGTAACAACCATTCTAAGTGGGTCGGCCATACAAAAACAAGTAGTTAGGATTCAGCCCACAGACAGTAGTTTGACGACCACTAGTCTAGACTTAAGAATATAATAAAGAAAATGTTAATAATGCACATATCTTAAGACCAATATCTTACCTAATTTACCAAAATAAGGTCAAAATGGGTACATGACCTAGATATAAGGGGAGATATCGTAAGTAAATTAGAAGAACATGGAACATATTACCTATCAGACTTATGGATAGGAGAAGAATTTATGAATAAACAAGAGATAGAGAGCATTGTAAGATGGAAAATGGATAATTTGATTACATTAAATTAAAAAGGTTTTGTACAAATAAAACCAATGTAGCTGAGATTAGAAGAAAAGTGGAAAATTGGGGGGAGGGATTATAGACAGTTTCTTGTATAAAATTCTCAAACTTCAAATATATAGAGAACTTTGTCAAATTTATAAGAAAGTGAGTTATTTCCCAATTGACCAATGGTCAAAGGATATGAACAGGCAATTTTTCAGTGAAGAAATCAAAGCTATATATAGTGACATAAAAAATGCTCTAAATCATTATTGATTAGAGAAATGCAAATCAAGACAACATTGAGGTATCATTTCATGCCCATCAGATTGGCTAAAATGATAGAAGGTAAAAATGACAAATTTTGGAGGGCATGTCAAAAAATTGGGACACTAATACATTGTTGTTGATGGAACTGTGAACCAATCTAACCGTTTTGGAGAACAACGTGGAATTATGCCCAATGAGTTATAAAATACAGCAATACAGTATTTTTTCTTTTTTCCCAAGGTGATCAGGAAAAAAGTAAAAGAACCTATATATTGTAAGATATTTATAGCAGCTCCCTTTGTGGTGGCAAAGAACTGGAAATTGAGGGGGTGCCCATCAATTGGGAAATGACTAACGTTGCGGTATGTGGTTGTGATGGAATACAATTATTCTATAAGAAATGGTGAGCAGGTTGATTTTAGAAAAAACATGGAAAGACGTGCATGAAATAAAGAAAAGTGAAATGAGCAAACCCAAGAGAATACAATAACAGAAATATTTTTCAAAGATTGACTGTAAATGACTAAGCTATTCTGAGTATTATAAATACCCAAATCAACTACAAAGGACCTATGAAGGAAGATGTTGTCTATCTCCAGAGAAAGAACTGATAAATAGAAGTATACACAGTGTGGTTTTACATACATATATACAGATATGTGTATGTATATACATGTACACACATATATGTATATAATATATAATGTGTGTATACATGTATATGTATATATATACACACCTACATAGATGCATATACATATGTGAGTGTGAAATTGTGGCCTTCTTTAATGTGGGGTGGGAAAGGAGGGAAGGAAACAGTTTAAAACTTAAAATGGACAAAAAAATTAAAATAAAATTTAAAAAATAATGCACATTAAACTTAAGTTTTTCCTTTAATACATTATTTTTCCTGGGAGAAACAGTTGCTAAACATTTACCGGTACACCCCTAATCGCATCTCTAAGGGGTTGACCTTGTCAGACCTATGTTTTAGGAAAATCACTTTGGGAAATTGTAGAGGATAGATAGAGTGGGGTAGGGAGAAACTTGAAGCAATGATACCAGCTAAGAAGCTATTGCTTCTTGGCAAGAGGGGCTGAAGATATGAACTAGGACAGTGATTGTGTGACTGGAGAGAAAAAGCCATTTAAGAGAAATGTTGTGGATATAGAAACAAGAAGATTTGACAAATGATCGGATCTGTAGGATGTTCTCCAGTTTGGGAAAGATGAGTTACTTCCCAAAGACACATATTTCACTTTTATATAGTGCTAATTATTGAGTTTTTCCCTCATGTAAAATTGAAATCTGCCTCTCTGAAGGTTACATTCTTTGCTCCTCGTTGTCTCTCTCCCCAATCTTCTTGATACTCTCTGAACAAATTCAATCTCTTTTCCATGAACCACCCCTTAAACACTTACAGACAGCCATCATATCTTCCCTGTGGTTTCTCTTCTCTCCTATAAGCTAAATACACCCCTCTCCTTCACTCAGTCCTCAAATTACACTGTCTTCAGTCAATTGCCCTACTTTAGACACTCCAGTTTATCGATGTCCTATCTAAATTGCAGTGCCCAGAGCATAGCATAGCACTCTATATGATATCTCAACAGGGGTCTCTAACCTTTCTCATTCTGACCTCAGTATTTAAATTAACATAGCTTAAAATACCATTTTTTTTTCTTTCTTTGTCACTTCACACTGTTGACTCATGTTTGCAGTCCACTAAAACCTAGGTTCTTTTTCCCATGAATTAGTACCTATCCATCTTTTGACCATATTGTAGTTGTAAAGTGCTATTTGGAACCCAAGTGGAACATTTCACATTCATTATGATTCCATTTCATCTGGTTAGATTTGACTTAACTTCCTAGCCTGTCAGGACCTTCCTGGATCCCAGTTCTATCATGAAATGTATTAGCTATTTTTCCCAGTTTTGTTTCAATCACAAATTTGGTAAATGTTCCATTAATGCCTTCATCCAAGTCATAGGATCATAGATAGAGAGCTGAAAGGGACCTTAGGGTATTTATCGCAATGCTTTTATATTGCAGATGAGGATACAAAACTCAGGAGGATTAAATGATTTGCCCAATGTCACCCAGGGGTAAAGATGCCCGCTCCCTTGGCATTGATTTTTTTTAAAAATGTTGAACAGGGGCAGCTAGGTGGCAAAGTAGATAGAGTACTGGCCCTGGAGTCAGGAGGACCTGAGTTCAAATCCAGCCTCAGACACTTACTAGTTGTGTGACTCTGGGCAAGTCATTGAACCCCAACTGCCTCACCAAAAAAAAAGTTGAACAGAACAAGGGTAACCCTGTGTTGCTCTACTTGAAACCTCTTTCCAGGCTACTATCAATACACTAACCACCATTCTTTGTGTCTGATTATTTGACTAGCTCCAAATGCTATGCTAGTACCAGCTACCCTTGCCTCTAGCCCACTACTCTTCCTCTTGTGCACAAAGATATTATGAAAGATTCTGTCAAATGCCTTGTTGAAATCCAAGCATATGCTACGTCTTTGGAATCCCCTGATCTGCCAGTCTAGTAACCTTGTCAAAAATGGAAATACCCAGAAGTTAACATAACCCTCCAGATGATCTATGTCTAGGCAGCTTGTCAGAAAGGGAAATACTCAATAAATATTTATGGATTGAATGAAGGAGGATGGGTGAATCAGACCTGGCAGCTGGGAACACTGCCAGAAATTGATGAGATGTATTCAGACCTGCCCCAAACCTTGAATGAGTCTCCTTCCCATAGCAGAAAAACCTCCTTAACATATCCACTTGGTGTTTATGTTTCTTCAGCTCTTAGCAACAGTGGAAGGGGAGAAAAAAGTGAGTATGAAGCTGGAAGGATACAGCTTTGAGCTGAATGAATGTATTATAAGCTCCTTGAAACCAGGGGCCATGGATTATTCACGTTTTTTATCTCCTCTAAGGTAGCACATTGCCTTACATGAAGTGAACTTTAAAGAAGGGTGCGCTGAATTGACTTAGAAAAATGAAAGCAACAACAAAAAGTCTTGAAGCATGAAAGGGAGATGAAGAAGAAAAAACGAGTACAGTACTTAAAAATGTCATTCACAACAAAAACAACAAAAAATCTTGAAGCATGAAAGGAGACGAAGAAGAAAAGAAACAGGAGTACAGTACATAAAAATGTCATTCACAACAATTAGACTTTTGCTATATTTTTTAAGAGGCAAGTATTCATTATGGAGGGGTGCATTTGAGTCCTGGGCATGGAGACTTTATTACCTTTCCTCTGTCTCCCATGTCCCTTTCCACAGAAACCTCCAAATCACTTATGGAGACAGGTAGACCAAGCGTACCAAGTCTATTCTATTTCCTTACAATAATAATAATAATAATGAACATATATATTACCAAGAAGCCAGACAGACGTACCTTTGAAACAACTTTTTTCCCTCTTCTAATACTAAATCCATTTTCAAGGGCCAGATTATATTCTCAGTTACACACACACACACACACACACACACACACACGTAGACACACACCCCACAGATAGATTTCTGTAACTAAAGGTAAACTCAGGCTCATTAATTTTCCTTGAGTGGACTTTTTGGTGAAGCCAGAATTTCACTTGTATCCTATTTAAAAAGAAAAAAAAGAAGAAGGTTCTTGTATGGGTTTTATGTGATTGGAAGGTCTAAGCTTCTAAGTGTTCCTTTAAAAAGAGGCAAGCAATTCATTGCTGGAATGATGGATTTTGCTTTTTGTTCAGAGAGACAGAGCCCTCAGGGTGGGGTCTGGCTATTTCCTGCTGAAATGCACAACTGTAAAGATCAGTCACATTAAAGAACTAAACAACTTGACAGGACCCCTTTAACTACTCCTGCAAATGAAGGTGACCCCTAATGGGGGGCTGGGAGGAAAGGTGGCAGGGGTTTAATTCACCATTAATGAACAAGCAATTCCCCCCACTGGTAACTCTGCTACAGCAGAAGACTGTCTCAAGCTGACTGGGTTTGGCAAAAGGATGCAAAACCCGGGGTCCCTCTCCAGAGGTAATTCTGAAGTTCTGTGTACTGTTCTTATTCATTTTCATTCTCCACAATAAATAACTGTTCAGACTTAGGAAACTGAAGTCGTATTGTATTTTGAAACTTGAGGTCAATAATGTGTGCTATGTCACATAAACACATGTACTCATGGATATGCACATATGCAAGTGTGTATCAGCTGTAAAGTCCAAGTATCAGGACCTAATGATTTTAAAAATTGACTTAATGAGTCATTATCTCCCAGTATCCTGACTGCTCTCTGGTCCAGTCTACTCATGCACACGGGAATGGTGTTTAGCTCAATGGATGTTGTTGTTATGCAGTCATTTTAGCTATGTCTGACTCTTTGTGACTCCATTTGGGGTTTTCTTGGCAAAGGTATTAGAGTGGTTCGCCATTTCCTTCTCCCAGCTCATTTTACAGATGAGGAAACTGAGGCAAACAGGGTTAAGTCCCTTGCCCAGGGTCGCATCGCTAGTAAGTGTCTGGGGCTGGATTTGAACTCCTAAAGATGACTCTTTCCCACTCCAGGCACAGCACTCTATCCACGCAAACAAACAAAAACAAAAATAAACCTGAGTAACTGGGAATGCTTGAGGAATGATTTTTTTTTTCGGTTTAGCTGAATGTTCTTATTACCTTAAAGTTAAGCACGAGACCTTTTTTAGAAAAAGAAAATATTTTATTAGTGCACTTTCCTGCCTTAGTAAGTAGAATATGGCATAGTGAGTACAAATGAACATTTATGGAGTGATTAATGATCTTCTAGGGGCTGAGGGTGATCATTGTTGTTGTTCAGTCGTTCCAGTCATGTCCAACTCTTGGTGACCCCATTTGGGGTTTTCTTGGCAAAGATACTGAAGTGATTTGCCAAGTTAATTCTCACTGTAAAAGTTATGAGTAGCTATGGAAGGGACGGGAAATCTGGGTGAATCTGAATTTGGACGATCTCTGTAGATACCTAGGAAATGTTTCTGGTAAGGCAGGATGCTAATTTAGGGATGGAAGAGGCTTGTAGAGCCACCTTATGCAGCCAACCCATTTCACAGGTGAGGAAACTAAGACCATTAAAAACAAACAAACAAACAAAAAAAAAACAACTCAAAGAGACCCTGAGTCTGTGCTTGCTTCGCTGTCATTGGCTCTTTCTTCACAAAGTTGCCTGTGTGGAACTTGTCCATAAGTAGCCTCTTGAAGAACAGACACTTTCTGGATGTAAATGATGTTGTACCTTTAACTCAGCATCTTTTTCTCAAGTCGTAGACTCTTAGGACCTTAGAGGTGCCATTCACTACCAGTATGATGTGGGTGCAAGTCATTTAATGCCTCTAAGACTCAGTTTCTTCTATGGAAAATTAATAGACTTGGTTAGATGATGCTAAGTTCAAGTTTTAAATGGATAACCTGAAGTCTGGCCAGCCCTGAATTTCAGAAGAGCAGGGGTCCGTAAAGCTGAGTGGGAAGTAAGAAGGGGAGGGATTATGATTAGCAACTCCGAAGGGAAGTTCATGAAGCCAGTGATTTGGCCAGCAGCTGAAATGACAGTGCTACTGATTATATCAAATGCAATAAACCTTGCTGATCTGTCCAACTGTTTTTATTTCCACATTACTCTTAGGACTACATATTTATCTCTTAGAAATCATCTAGTTCAAACCTTCACTTTGCAGATGAAGAAACTGAGATCAAGATTTTGAACACAATTTCTTTTGGCTCCAAATCCACTGGTCTTTCCAATGGATAATGCTTCCTTCTTTAAACCTGGACTATGATTTAGCCTGAGCCCTTCTCCTAGGTTTATTTTCTGCCCAACGAGCTGATTATCTAGTTTGTGTTTTATACTAAACCTGTGGTTTCATTGCTATAGCATCCTCTTAGTGAAGAAATTCCCTCTACCTATCCAGAGGGGCATCTGCTTTGCAATTTTTGGCCTTTAGGTCAAAGGTTCTTTATTTTTAAAATTTTATTTATTTTATTCTGAACTTAAGAAATAAAACAGGCATTTCTGAAACATAGTAGAATAGAAAAAAAGATGATTATACATGAAACTGCAAATCTATAGTATAAAATTTGCTATTCCTTTTAAATATATAATAAAGTTATCCTGTTACTTTCTCTTTTTTTTCCCTTCTCCTTCCTTCCCCCACCCTAGAGATGGCTATCATTATGCACAAATATGTATCAAATATATATATGGGTAAAATCATTTTATACATACTTATACATATATATTTATCAGTTCTTTCTCTGGATGCAGATAGTGTCTTTTTTCCTATGTCCTTTGTAGTTAATCTGGATATTTATAATAGTCCAAATTACTTGGTCACTCAAAGTTGTTCTTAAAACAATATTGCTGTAATTGTAAACAGTGTTGTCTTGGTTCTACTCAGTTCACTCTTCCTTATTTTGTGCGAGTCTATCCATGTTTTTCTAAGATCATTGCGTTCATCATTTCTTATAACACAGTAGTACTCCATCACAAGGTCCATGATTTGTGGAGAAACTAGAGGGAGTTTCTGAATTTATTTTTAAAAAGTATTTCTCTAAATATGACTCTATTTCCACATAAATAGTTTCCTTTGTATTTCCCTATACATTTTATTTTATGCATTTCAAAATATTATTCTGAGAAAGGGCTCATAGGTTTCATCAGACTGCCAAAAGGGTACATGAAACATAAAACCCTTGCATGTGAGTATTGACTAAAGGTTAAGAACAAAGGTAAATTTGGACTCTTAGTGAAGCAAGGCCTCCAGAAGCCTCTCAAAATAATTATGGAAAAGCAAATGACAAGGCCTGAGACAAAAGGCCCTGTCCCCGTGTTCAAAGAGTGGGCGATGGCTAGGCTGGGCTTTAAGGGAGGCTAAGCTCACTTTCAGGCTGCTTTGGAAACCCAGATAGTGTTTTTCTTCCTCTTAAAAGTGCCAAGATTACTGCATTTGTACCCTGACAGGCGTTCAGATGTAATGGAGCTCTGCAAAGGTGAAGGGTCAGTCTCTATTAGGAAGAACAGTAAGAGTCAGTGAGTGGGGAGGGGTGAGGAGCATCCAGATGTGGTACTGAGGGGCATTTTAAAATGGAAAGGGGGAAACTGGCTCCTAGGATTAACTTGAAAAGGCTGAAAGAAAATGTAAAGATAGGAATTGAGCTACAAACCAGTTCAACTTTCCCTCTGGCTGGTGATTTGGAAGAGGCTTCAGCATTCTATTCTGCATGTCATTAAAGTTGTCAACCTCAGGCATTACCACTCATTACTTCCTCTGAATCATTATCCAGTCTGTAAACACGGAGGTAGCAGGATGGGGAGGCAGGTAGTGTGAAGGAAGGAGATGGGAATGAAATAAGCGAGAAGAGGCAGCACGGTATAACTGAAAAAGCCATGGATGTAGAATCTGAGAATCTGAGTTCAAATCCTAGCTTGGCTACTTAGTACTAATGTAACATTGGGCAAATTGAGTAAATTTTGAGGGGTTATCATTTTCCTTATCTGCAAAGTGAGGGGATTTGATTAAAGTACCCCAAGTTCTCTTCTTTTCCACCACTAAATCTTATGGCCTTAAAAAAAAGGCAAAGAACCAGAGTTGGGTAGGGATAATTCTCTGGTAAGGGGACTAGAAAACAAGCTTGACATATTCTATCCAGCTGCAGAAAGGGAATGAAGAAATTGGAGTTAAGTGGAAGAATCCCTAAAGTGTTTCAGGTTTACATAAGGGGGCCACTCTTCATGACAATTTCTATCTCTGGGCTCACCTTTTGAGGCAGCTGGACCCTAGCTCTTCATGTGGTCCCTGTGATGGAGGAAAAACAGGGGTTACTTTCCTGCCAGAAGACTGAAATACAAGCTATAACACTGTGTGGAGGAAAGAAAATGGGACAGTTTAGCTGGACTACAGAATACATGAAAGGGAGTGATGTGTGATAATCCTGGAAAGGTCGGCTGGAGCCAGATTTTAAAGGATTTTAAATGCCAGGAGGACTAGTTTGTATTTTGTCCTTGTGTCAGTATGGAGCCACTGAAGCTAGCTGAGTAGATAGCTAGCTAGCCAGGTAATTAGATGGATAAATAATTAGAGAGAGAGAGAGAGAGACAGAGAGAGAGAGAGAGAGACAGAGAGACAGACAGAGAGAGAAAGTATTTGTTAAATGCTTATTGTGGATCAGGCCACATGCTAAGTTGCTAAGTTTTGGGAATACAAATACAAGCGAAAGAAAAATAAAAGATTCCCTCAAGGAATATTATCTTCTAATAATCTCAAGGAAATTACTCTCTAATGGGGGAAGAAAACATACAAAAGGATAATGAAAAGGGGCAGAGAGAGGTGTCCACAAAGGACAAAAAGTCCAGAGAGTCAGGAGCAAAGCGGGGGAGAGAGAGCCAGCCCGGCTGGCCTGGGCACTTTTTCAAAAGGAGCTCCCAGACTCACCAATCAGAGGAGGGGACCAGAACAGTGGTGGCATCTCCAATGTGACCATCAGGAGTGGAGCCAAGAGAGAGAAGGAGCTTTCTTGGCTAGGGAGGCACTTGGTTAAGCTGCTTCTTTAGGAACATTACTATGTGAAAACGATTTGAAAGATGAATTAGAGAGAAAATTGACCCAAAGCAAGAGGGCAAATAGGAGGGTCTCGTGATACAGGTTGAGACTGATGATGGTTTGATCCAGGATAGTGACTGTGTGGATTAAGTGAAGGAGATGAATGCATGAGATAGCCTGAGGGTAAAATCAACAAGACTTGGCAACTGATAGGACTTGAGAGTGTGAGAAAGGAAAGGTGAAGAGTTAATGCTGACTTCTCCATTTTTAATCTGGATGCCTGGATGGATAATGACAGAGACTGGATACCTGTGCTTCTTTATGGATATGTTCTCACAAAATTTAGGCTGCTTTTCTACATGCCCCATCCTTTTTGGTATTTATGTTTTTGCTCCTATCCCAAAGTACACCCTTTCCCACCAATCTCTGCCTGATGAAATCCCTCCCATTCTTCAAGGCCCAACTCAAATGATTCTTTCTCCTTAAAACCATCCCTTACCCTGCCTGTTAGAAATATTCTTTCCTTCCCAGAATTTTTAATTAATTCATTCATTCATACATTCATTCACTCAATTAATTAAACATTTATTGGATACTTACTGAATGCAGAGTTCTGTAGTAGATATTGACTTAAATTAGACAGAGAGCTAGAGTTGGAATCAGGAAGACTTAGATTTAAATTCTGCCTCTCTGAATCTCAGTTTCCTCATTTGTAAAGTTCTGATAATACCTGCGGCATTGGGCTGTTATGAAACCAAATTAGAGCATTGTGAAAAGTATCTAGTAAGACAGATGGGGGAGAGTATGGAAGACATTAGATACCTCCACCTAGATAATCTCTAAGGCTCCTTCTAGCTATAAATCCTATGGAAGAAGCTTCCTTTGCACCTCTAATGCATCCATATTTAATTTTGATGTCTTTGTGTATATGTGGTATCCTCCCTTCCTCTTCTTCCTCCCATTAAAATGTAGTTAAGGGCAAGTGTTCTGCCCTTAATTGGCAATCTCTCTGTCAGTACCTGGTGTAATACTTTGTTGTTGTTGTTCAGTTGTGTTTAACTCTTCATGAATGCGTTTGAGGTTTCTTTTTGTTTGTTTGTTTGTTTGCTTTTATTTTTGGCAGAGATACTGGAGTGGCTTGAAATTTCCTTCTCCAGCTCATTTTACAGATGAGGAAACTGAGGCAAACAAGGTTAAGTGACTTGCCCAGGTTCACATAGCTAGTAAGTGTCTGAGGCCAGATTTGAACTCAGGAAGATGAGTTTTCCTGATTCCAAGCCCACTACTCTGTCCATTGTGCTAGTCAGCACTTAGCTGCCCCAGAAAGAACTTAATAAATACTTATTACATCAGGTTAAATTGATTATAATGAGGAAAATTAAAATATGGCAAGATTGCAGTGCATAATATCTTTAATATTGACCAGTTGTAGGCCCAGTCTTACCCAGAGGCAAATAAGGAGCCTGTCTATTTAGTTTTGTTTTATACCAGCTTCCACATCTAATACCACCAACCCACCTACCCCCATCAAGCTAATGCATGAAATTTCACCTTTAGAATTTCATGACTTTAGCTTATATTTTTTGATCTCTCTTAAAGTATAAATAGCCTTCTATTCCAAGGAGAATGAATGACCAGCTAAATTTTACTACCAACCAAACAACCGCCCTCATATAAGCTTTGGAGGAGGGGAGGGAGGAAGGAGAAGGGGATCATATTGCAGGTTTTATGTAATGAAAAGAATGCCAAACTCATAGTCAGAAAAGACCTGGCTTCATATCCCAACTCTGTGGTGCTCTGGGGATAGCACTTAACCTCCATAAATCTCAGTTTTCTCCTCTGTAAAATGGGAATAATGGACACTATAGTACTTATCTCACAGGGTTTATGTAAAGACCAAATGGGAAAATATTAAGTCTTTTGTAAACTTTAAATCAGTATCTAAAGGTCACTGTTATACTAAAATGCCTTTAAGCTTATCGGATCTTTTTTTTCAAGGACAGATTTTATACTCAGGGAGAAGATAGGTGGGGAGAGAACATGGAAAACATTGGTGATCTCTACCTACATAATCTCTAAGCCTCCTTCTTGTTCTAAATACTATGGAAGAAGCTTCTTTGAAAGGATCAATAACACTAAAGAAATGGCTAAACATGTGAGAGAGAAAAAAAAAAGTTTGAAGGCTGGGGATGCTGATGACAGACTTCAACTACTTTATACTTTTGCTGGAAAATAGTCTTGACCAGATAGGGAGGAAGGGAATCTACTAGTGCCAGGCACTAGGCGGCACAGTGGTGAGAGCACTGGGCTTGGAATCACATCTTCCTGAGTTCAAACCAGCCTCGAACATTTACTAACTACATGACCTTGGGCATGTCACTTAACCCTGTTTGCCTCAGTTCCTCATCTGTAAAATGAGCTGAAGAATGAAATGGCAAACCACTCCAGTATCATGATTCAGCAGCAACAACCAAAATGTGCCAGGTCTTATGCTAAATACTTTACAAATATTATCTCATTTGATCCTCACAATGAACCTGGGAGATAGGTACTATTATTTCCCATATTTTGCAGTTGAGGAAACTGAGGCAGACAGGTAAATGACTTGCCCAGGGTCAAACAGCTAGTAAGTTTCTGAGGCAGAACTCAAGTCTCCCTTATTCCAGAACTAAAGCTCTAGCCACTGCACCACCTAACTGTCAAAGTTAAATGCCTTTGTTTCTGACTTCTCCCTAATCATTACAATACCAAACACTTGTTAGCAGATATAAACTACTCTTTATATCATGTTCCACCATGAACCAGAGATATAGTCCGTCTGTCTGGCATTACAATTCACAGAAATTTTGCCACCCTCTTATTCATCAAGTTTCAGTTTAAAGTCATCTGTCCAATAAGGTAAATTTGTTTCCCATGCTTTTATCATATAGGTAGTTCTTGGGAATGGGGAAACTAGGTGGTATGGTGGACAGAGCACCTGGGGCCTGGAATCAAGAAGACCTGAGTTAAAATCTAGCCTCAGACACTGTGTTACCCCAGCGAAGTCACTTAACCCTGTTTGCCTCACCTATGAAATGAACTGGAAAAGGAAATGGCAGACCACTCCAGAAAAACCTCAAATGGGGTCACAAAGAGTCAGACGTAACTGAACCCATTGAAACGACTGAAGAACAAAAAGCTTTTTGGGAAGGAAACCATGAAATACAGATAGTCACCTACCTTCCTTTGAATAGAATTTGTGTCTCGCCATTGATTTCGATTAGCCTGTTGTTGGTTATGGTTATTAATTACGATCACTGAGCAGACACTAGAATTGCTACCCCATCTTCTACCCTAAAATTTTGTGAGTACCTTTTTAATAATTTGTTGTTGTTATTGTTTTCAGTCATGTCTGACTCTTCATGATCCTTTTTGGGGATTTTCTTGGCAAAGATGGTAGAGTGATTTGCAATTTCCTTCTCCAGTCTTCCTGACTCCAGGCCCAGAACTCTATTCACCATGTCACTTAGCTGCCCTACCCTTTTGAGAATATTAGAAGCTTTAATTCATTGTTAAAAGTGAGACAGTGATACTCTTCTTTTTTTTTTTCTTAATAGTATGAGAGGTTTTCATAAATAATGTGTTGTTCTTGGCTTTAGCAAGATATGACTTCAAATCCTAGCTCTGTAATTTGCTAGCTATATGATCCTGGACAAGTCACTTAATCTCAATGGGGCTCATGCAGATGCAAAAGGACTCTGGATACACTGGAAACTACTTCTGTTTGCCTATGTAGACCAACCATAGTCATCACCTCATTGTTTTTCCCCTGAAAATTTTTATCTCCTATTTGAAGTACATAAATATGACAGTAGTTTCTTGAATTAATAATATCTTATATTTATAGAGAATTTTAAGATTTGCAAAACACTTTACAAACATTATTTCATTTTATCCTCACAAGAACCTTGGGAGGTAAATGCTATTATTATTCCCATTTTGTAGATGAGGTAATTGAGGCAGAAAAGATGAAATGATTTGCCCAGCGTAACACGACTGATTTGAACTGAAGTCTTCCCAACTCCAGGTCCAGGGCTCTATCCATTGTACAGTTTTCGCACAATTGCCAAATTACGGAATATCAGAACAGGAAGGGACCACAGAGATCATCTAACCCAAATTCCATATTTTTCAGAAGAGTAAACAGCAGCCCTTAGAGACAACGTACTTAGTTAACAGAGAGTGCAGATTTTGAACTCACAATGCTTGACTCCACATCCAATGTGCTTGACCCTTATCTCACGGAACCTTGTGACCGTTTGTATGTTAACCGACTCAGTCTTCTCTGTGTTACTTTGTCACAGTGCCTGGAATATAGTAAGTGCTTAATAAATGCTTATTGACTGACTATGATTTGGAAGTGATGTTAAGCTTTTATATCGGGACTCAGAGGCATACCATCCTCATTGAAATATGACTTTGAGGTTGACTTCCACTTTTTAACGTGTGACTTCCCTCTAGGCTGCTCTATCTTTGCCTTCAGGTCAAATGGAACTTCATGCCATGAGCTGAACCTTTGTGTTATCATGCTGCTTACCAGCAAGCTGAGCTCAGTCCTAGGAGAAGGCATGGCAGTGAGCTAGAATAAGCTATTGTCCCCTCTACCTTTCTGCTGCAGCTTAGGGATGGCTGTGGTCATGGAGAACAACATGGGGAGCGATCGTGGCAGAAGATGTTCAGCTCGATGTAGATGGAGCCCAACAGTGAAGCCAGCTTCACAGTCTCCTCTCCAGTCCATCTTCTCCTCAGCAGGCGGGATTGATCTCTCTAAAGTGAATACCTGATTTTGTCAGCCCCCTATTCAATACATTCCAATGGCTCAAATTGAAAAGGCTCTCTTTGTCATTCAAAGCCCTTTCTAACCTCTCCCACTCCCACCTTTTTTCCAGTCTTCTCACACCTTCTTCTCCATGTCCCCTGTGATGCAGTGACACCAGCCTCCTTGCCCTTCCTCACACAAGACACTCTGTCACCGACTGAGGGAATTATCTCCAGCTATCTTCCATGCCGGGGTGTGCATTCTGACTTGCCTGGTTTCCTCCAAGTCCCAGGTAAAAAAGCCCACCCTCTGCAAGAAGCCTTTCCCAAGTTCTCTGAATACCAGTGCCTTCCCTCGATCAATTATCTCCAATTTCTCTTGTGCACATCTTGTTTGCACATACTTGTTTCCATGTTTTCTCCCCCATGAGAATGTGAACTCCCCGAGAGCAGAGACTATCCTTCCCTTTTATGTGTATCCCCAGCACTTAGCACAGTGCCTGGCATATAGGAGGTGCCTAAAACATTCTCACTGACTTGGTGACTTGACAGAGCTGGGCACCAAACCATGCATGTGCCAATAGAAAGTGGAAGGCCCCAAATTAAGAGAATTTTGTTAAATTTATATCAATTAAATCTTGTTTATATCAATATTAGGACCAGTTTCAAATCCCATCTCTGTCACTTGTTATTTGTGTGACCTTGGATAAGTAACAACTTTTCTGGATGGAGCTAATGGTACTTGCCGTGGACCAAAGCTTAGAGGGTTTCAGGGAACGCTTTGATGCCTTTCTGGCTGATGACTAATAGAAGAACATTTCGGCAAAATGATGGGGTTGAGCTAGATGACTCCTGAGATCTGAGATTCTAATTCTAGATCTTATGGGCCTATAAATCCCTGCAGCCTGACCTTGGTCTCTGTCTCTTAACCTTTGTTGTTAATCCTGGGACTGACCCTACTTCTGCTCTGAGCACTACCTTTGGCCCCTCCGTTAATATTGGCATCCTTGGGGCTTATCATGGTTTCTGACGCATAGTGGCTTATCTATCAACAATGACATAGTAGGCATTTAATCAATCAAATAATCAACTAATTGATCAATATTGATCAATTAGTTGATTATTTGATTGATTCTAATGACCAACTCTGATTGCAAGGCATGTATAGCCCTGAATTTTTCAGAAATTTCTCAGTAGCCTTCCCTTGATTACCAGCCATGGAGACTTCAAAATGTTACTTGACACCCTCTCATCCTCTTTAGCACATGGCAAGGTCCACCCCTCTTCTCTCTCCAGGGCCAGGATTTGGAGGAACATTACACATATTTGGAGGAATGAGCATTTCTTGTCATGATCCCATGGGTCTCCTATGCCCTATGGCCCTGTGCCACTCTCAGTTGGGTGTCTCTAAGGGCAGACTGAGAACAGCCAGTAACTGAAAATTCAGTTAAGAGAAAACATAATTTTTCTCCCAGCTTTTTGCTTTCAGAAGAAAAACAAAAAAGTTCTTTCTGTTTTTCTCCCCTCCAATTAAGAAACCTTATACTAATGGGTCAGCAGCAGTTAAATTTCTGGCCATTGCTACTTTGATGGGGGCATTCATGCTCAAAGAAAGATTCCGAAATGGACAAGCTTCCTAAAGAGACCCCAGAAAACTGCCCATTCTACCTTATGTGAATTTTTCTGGAATATTCCTTTCACTAAGGAAGCTGGGCCATGTGTGACAACAGCTAAAATGGAGGCAAAACCTGGTGCTGGAAACTATTTTCAGAACAAGAGATCCTGTTTCCATCATTACACACTTTCCCAGCGCTTAATCAGCAGTCAAGCTCTGAGGAGATTTACGACCAGCTTTAAATATTCATGCCTGCTTACTGTTGAACATTGGAAAGTCAAGGGTGAGAGCTGGGTCGTTAGCAGTCAGATAACTCTCTGTTTTGGATTTCCAGGCCTTGGAAAGTCCTCAGATTTATTTTTTGGTGTCTGTCCTAACAACTTCTCTTGGCCTCTCTCCCATACACTTCCTCTAGGGTTACACATTGCTTTATAAAATACTAGATGCTTATAAAGGTCAGATGGCCTTTGAGACAATAAGACAGCCTTGCAAACAGTCACTAGCCTGCATCCCTGAGAAGAAAAGCAAAAGAATGTGTGGCCCCGAGCTATAGGGCATGCCACATGAAGGGAGAGATGGGAACAACTTCCTTCACAAACCTCTGATATTTGGCTCAAACAGTAGTCCCATCAGAGGTTCCAAAGCTTCTACTTAGTGCTAGTGTCCAAGGGATCTTGCCAGCCACTTAGGAATCTGTCAGAATGGTGGTGGAATATTCACTTAAGGATCAGCCCTGGGGATACTGCCCTCCCAGCACCCAGCGGGTCAATACATCAATTGTAATGACTGTGATGTTGTCATTGTGGGAACTACCTTCACCAAGATACATCACAGCCCCTTCTAAAGAGGAGTCTTTAGAGATTTGTTTCAGGTTCAGAGAGGTTCAATGACTTGTTCATCATTACTCAGCTAATAAGAGAGAGATGGTATTTAATAATAATAATTAACATTTATGTAGCACTTTCTATGTGCTGGGCACTGTGCTAAGGATTTTACAATAATCTCATCTGATCCTCACAAAAACTCTGGGAAGCAAGTGCTATAATTGTTTTTTTTTTTAACAGATGAGGAAACTGAGGCAAACAGGTTAAGTGACTTGCCTAGGGTCACACAGTTGGTAGTGTCTGAAGCTTAATTTGAACTCTGGTGTTCCTGACTTCAGGCCCGGGGCTATGTACATGGCTGTATTTGAACCCCTTTCTTATTCTAAGACTAGCATTGTAAATGTCATGCCACAGTGGAAATGGTGACAGATTTGGAGTCAGAGGACAGAAGTTTGAATCCCAGCTCTGCTACTTACTCCCTGGACAACCTTGGGAAAATCACTTCTTTGTGCCTCAGTTTCCTTATTTGTAAAATGAAGGTGTTGGACTTGATGCCACTTTTAGCTCTAAATCTATGGTCCCATCCCCTCTCCCTACCCCAAAATGTGGCTAAAATATAAAATTTCTGCTATTTTTTGGTCCAGTAGCCAGCATGTATTGGGTTCCATAAGAGGGCATGGGAAGGGACCAGGTAAAGCTCCTGCCTCCTCCATATGTGGAGATTGGCGCTAAATGAGGATAAACCTCACCAAATAAGGCAGCAGGTCTAGCAAACCCACCACCCCACTGTTTCCCTCTTCCAGAAACCATTAGGATTTGACTTCTGGCTCTTCCTGTCTGGTTTCTTGCTGCCACCGTCTCCCCTGGTGGGGGCTGGCTGGCCACCACTCTAGTTAATTCTGTGGTCGTTTCTTCCCCCTTCTTTCCTACCCTATTCCCTAAAACCAGCACACAAGGACGAGTATTTTTAAGGGCTTAAAAAAACCAACTACACACTATAGGGAAATATATAGAGGGGTTACAATAACAAACCACCGGGGAAAGTTTATGGGTTCGCAGAGGTTTTAACACTCAGTCCTGGTCCTACGTGTGATATACCTAGCAATGAAGTCTTATTCCTCTTGTTTCCCTTCTTTTGGCTGAGTCCCTTCTTCCTTATTTTTGAGTCACTTTATTCTAACTTTTTCTGGTCTATGGATGTTAGGTCAAGGTGCAGGTTTCTAGCTAATGTCAATGAAGTTGACAAAGCTGCTAATGTCCCAATCCCAGAATTTTCTTTCCGTAGCTGGTGCTCTAGGTATGGCAGTCCCAGGTCACTTCTTTTTCTCTCACCCCTTCATACCCCCCAGGGCTACAGGCCAATAAGAGCTTACATTCATCTCAGCCTAGACTGAGTCATGAGCATCGAGAAGTCCTGAACTTGATCCTGGATTCCTGGACAAGAGAGATCCTTTATTGTCTGGCTTCCCAAGACCTTACTTCTGGGGCTAGTGCCCTTGCCCCAGTGTGGCATGCACCCTCCTGCCCTTGAAGGTTCCTGTACCTTTTGCCCTTGATGACTGTTCTTGGTTTGTTGATTGATGGTACCCAGAGCAAATCCTCTAGTCTTGCAGGATGCAGTAGCTAGCTAGCTTTTCACCTTCTGACTCTGCCTGTGTCCCTTATCTCTCAGTGAATTCCTATTTACAGGACCTCTTTGCCTCTTTGTTCAGGAAAGGCACACCCTGAGAACCAGGTGACATTGGGTACCCTTTTGTTAGCATGCTTTATGCTTTGTCCAGTTTTCTATGACTCTAATGATTTCCCTTTATCTCTCCTTTGAGGATGAAGGCCAGGGGGGCAGTAATCTAGACTTAAAATTATACATTGAAAAAAAGTACTTTAAGCATATAATAAATAATTTTAAAAATATTCTTCACCTTCTCCCCAGCTTCCAAGGACAACATGTGTCATTTCACTTCAGTATAGGTCAGAAAAGGACTAGACTGGTAATGTTGCTGTTCAGTCATTTTTCAGTCATGTCCAACACTCTTCTTGACCCTGCTGGACTGGTTTGCCATTTCCTTCTCCAGCTCATTTTACAGTTGAAGAAACTGAGGCAAACAGGGTTAAATGACTTGCCCAGGGTCACATAGCTGGTAAGTGCCTGAGCCTGGATTTGAACTCAGGAAGATGAGTCTTACTGATTCTAGATCCAGAGCTCCATCCATTGTGCCACCTAGCTACCCTAGACTGAGAATACCTTACCCTCTTCACCTATAAGGAATATGTGAAATATAGTTTTGATAAATTTAGCAACCACAAACCAGGTTATCCTCCTTGCTGAGCACAGTTGGGAATACAAGAGACATATGATACTTTTTGTTGTTCATTCTTTTCAGTCATGCCCAACTCTTCATGGGGTTTTCTTCTCAAAGATACTGGAGTAGTTGGTCATTTCTTTCTCCGACTAATTTTACGGATGAGGAAACTGAGGCAAACAGGCTTAAGTGACTTGGTCAGGGTCACACAGCTAGTAAGTGTCTGAGGTCACATTTGAACTCAGGTCTTTCTGATTCCAGGCCCAGTGCTCTATGCACTGCAGCGCCACCTACTTGCCCTGATATATAACAGTCTCTATCCTCAAGAACTTTAACATCATCTTTGTCCGTGTTTGATCAGTGAGAAAATACTGGATTGGGAATTTGGAGATCTGCATTCTTATCCTTGTTTAACACATTGCACGATTTCGAACAAGTTATTTCATTATTCTGGAACTCCATTTCCTCATCTGCAAATGGAGGATTGATGTGGAAATTGAATTAACTTATCTCTAAAGGCCTTTCCATTTGAGAATGTGTATGTGACTTAATCTTAATTCAACGAGTATTTAGACCCACTATGCTCAAAGCATTATGTTAGATGCTGGAGATGCAAAAACAAAAACGCCATCCCCTTGATTCCAGATGGGAAGCCACCACTGCCTCACTGATTTGCACTGAAATTGTCAAACAGATCACTTCTATCAGCATTGAACCAGGTATGGAAGTCAAAGTCACCATTGCAGATGTCTAACCAATCATTTCTTTTAATAAATTGATTACAACTATTAAAAAAGGGAATTTATTCGGCGGAAGAGGCATGATATGTAAACAAGTAAATACAAAGTAATTTCATGGTGGGAGGGGAGGAGTTACATCACTGGCAACTGAGAGGATGAAAGACTGAATGAACGGAAGAATAAATAGAAAACAATGATTAAGTACTTACTATATAGTAGGCACAGAAATAAGTGCTACATATGCAAATATAAAAGTGAGACAATCCCTACCCTCAAGGGGTTTGCATTCTAACGGAATTAGGAAAGTGGGAGTCGGTTTGTGTAAGGGAGTTCAACTCCTTTACATAGCATAAGGTTGTTGTTTGTCCTTCCTTCTGGGAGAGGACCAGGACATCGGGGAAGTGATGCTATGACATGCAAATGAACTGGATTTAAGTGAGAAAGGGCTGTGCAAAGTTACCAGCCTCACTTTCTCCTTTGGAGCCATCTGGGTCCAGTGGCAAGATAGAAATCAGGATGACTGGAGCCGCTGAAATGGGGAGGAGAATACCAGAGAAGCAGGAGGATGTCTAAGTCTGTAGGGTCAGAAGCAGAGCTGGGAGAGGAATGAAGGATGGTGGGTCTGGGCCCCTTCCCGAAATGGAGGCCTCATGAGGAACTCACCAATGGGAGAAAAGGGCCAGCATGGCAGGGGAAGTTCCCAGGTGAGAGGATGCCAGGTACTGAAGAAAGTTCTAAGGTGAAACCCCATGCCTTTTCCTGTAGCAATGGCAGTATTAATTTTACTGTGGTTCCAGAACCAGAAGGTATGTGTGTGTTTGGGGTGGGGAAGGAAGCGAGGAGAGAGTGCACGAGGCTGTAGAAAGGTGTAGAAAGGTGAAGGGTACGGCATTAGGAAGGAAGAAAATGGCCAAGGTAGAATGGTTGTGGCCAACTAAATAGAGTGCTCCTCAGTCAATATAACACAAACACCAAGGTATGATTCCAAAACTGAGAGGGTTCAAAGGCCAAGGAAGATTTAGTGACAGAGTAGAAGACAAGGGGCAGTTAGGTAGTGCAGTGGATCGAGCTCTGGGCCTGTGATGGGAAGATTTGCGTTCCTGAGTTCAAATCTGGCCTTAGACACTTACTAGTTGGGTGACACTGGGCAAGTCACTTCACTCTGTTTGCCTTAGTTTCCTCATCTGTAAAATAAGCCAGAGAAGGAAATGGCAAACCACTGCAGTATCTCTGCCAAGAAAACCCCAAACGAAGTCACAAAGAGTCAGACATGACTAAAATGTTGCAACAAGAAAAACAACAATGAAGACAAGTTCCAATGGTGTGGAGAGCATAATTTCAGTGATCAGAAAAGGCACCTGAACTGAGCCTTGCCGACAACTCAGGACTCCAAAAGGCAAATGTGAGAAGGGAAATATTGCAGGTGGAGGAACTTGGTAGAGGCAAGAGGTGCATTGTCATGTGCAGGGAGCAGTCAATAGGGCCACTTATCTCGAACAAAGAGTTTGTAGAGGAGAGTAATGTGAAATGAGCCAGGAAAGATAGGTTAGAGTCTGATCATAAAGGCCTTTAAATGCTCATGAGAGAAGTTTGTACTTCATTCTAAACATAAGTAAGCGAGAGAGTAACAAAACACTACACGGAATAAAATCAACTGTCAGACAGTAAGTGCTGTGGGCAATCAAGAAAAGAAAGAAATCATAATGTGGACAGAGGAAAAAAATGTATATCTGGTCCCCCACTTTAAGAAAATGATAGAAAAAAACCTTGAACCAAGTTAGATCATGATTGTCATTCACCTTAACAAAGGTGTCTTTGATTTAAAGTTTACCACCCTGTCCCTCTATATAGGGAGCTACCCTAATACATATAAAATATGATGTGCTTTCTAAAAAATTTAATCTGCAGTCTATCTTTCAAGAAGGCATCTCTTGTATAATGTGAGGTTCCATCTATATTTTCATTTCTTCTTAAGGCAATATAAAAGAAAAATCACCCAACATTGCCCACAGATATCTAGAGAGATTAAAGCTGAAATGGGAGACAGTATAAACTAGTACCTTTATATTGGAGCAGTTGATTATGAATATTATATTTCTTTCCACTCAGGCCAATCCTCAGGAAAATCATGAGGGAAACAATTTGTTTTCTGTAGCCTCTATTTTTTTTCCTTCCCCTCAGGAGTACTCCTCCCATCTCATGCCCTCATGGTCTCTTGTCTTCTACCCTTTCCAAACTAGGAAAGAGTCTGAAACTTTTCCTTATTACTGTGTAAATTAACATAGAACATGAAGTTATGTCTTCTTGATACAACCCTTTTCTCCAGTCATCTCCACCTCACTGGAGTCATGGACTCCACCCCGGCCCTCCTCAGCTCTCATAAAGGAACCTTTGCACTTATCCTGCTGGGGCTGAGGCCACCCTATAATTCCCCATAGTCTACTAACCATGTTCCCACTCTTGTACCTCCACCCTTTCAAGAGCCCCTTTCTTTGTTGTCTTTCTCTGTTAGAATATAAGCTCCCTGAGGGCAGGGACTGTCTTGCTTGTTTGTATTTGTATCCCCAATGCTTAGCATAGTTCTATCTAGAGATTAAAAATTAATTTTAATTATCTAAATGCAATTAATTAATTATTGAATTATTTACATAATTAATTATACATATAATCATATGGTTTTTATTAATAATTAATTATTAATAAAATTATAGAATGCATAAGATGTTTAGAGTCACATATAATCAGGAGGAGTTATAAAAAGATACCCAATATAGAGGAGTTAATCATTTCCAAATTTACAAACTAGAAAATGATGTATATTTATAGATGAATACATTTATATTTTATTAATTATAACCACATAGACACATCAATTAGCCAGCATTTATTAAGCTCTAAATGTCTCAGACACTAGGATACAAAGACAAAATTGAACAGTTCCTGTCCTCAAGGAGTTTATATTTTATCAGAAGAAACAATGTATACACATACAAGCAGTTGAAAAATATCTACAGTCAATTTGGGTAGGAGATCAAGACAAGCCTCATGAGGGGTCACTTGGCCTGAGCTTTGAAGGAAGCTGGAATTTCTAAGGAACAAGACTGAATTATAATGCATTCCAGGTATGGAGGACAACCTATGAGAGGATATAAAGATAGTAGATAAAATATCATCTATGAGGAAGAAAGAAGGAAACATTTATTAGTAGTAGGTACTTAATAATACTACGTATCAGATACTGTTCTAAGTCTCATTTTACCATAATATCAACCCTATGATGTAGGTTCTATTATTATCCTCATTTTACACTTGAGGAAACAGGCAAACAGAAGTTAAATGACTTGCCCAAGTTCACGCAGCTACGAAGTATCCGAGGCTGGTTTTGACCTTAGGTCTTCCTGATTCCAGGCCCAGTGCTCGAACTACTGAATAACCTAGCTCCCTCTATATGAGGTTTGGCAAGTAGGATAATTTGAAAGGCAACAATTCACATGTGTATGTATGTGTGTATGGGAATGTACATATACATTTGTAGATATAGATGTGTATTTAAGCAATTGGTAGTTTGTGGCATGTCATTTGAGCACTGGACCTCAGTGATGTTTTATGCCCCGGGAAATGAATACATCTCTCATAGACCTCTCCCTGTGCATGTTTACTTCACCACCACCCCCTTATCAAAATGTGCAGCTTTTCTGAGGACCTGAGTTCAAATGTTACCTCCCTTACTCACTGGTTATATGATGCCAGGCTTTTACTTGCTGTTCCTGTAAGCCAGAAAAAGTTTCTAAGAGCAGGATTCATTGTATCAGAGGAGAGAGAATTTGGATGGACTCATGAGAGAGCTAGTCCTGATAATTAAGAGCTGAGCTATAGAAAGGATTGCACAAAAAGAAAAGACTATCAAATACTTGTAAGCCTAGCATTGTGAGTCACTGTGGCCATATGTGTTGCCCATGTTTATGGGGTGAATGTCTTGTAGCTATTGTTCTTGCTATACTATCTTATAAAATGCCTTTGCACTGACCTATCAACTGTGAAGAGTTAGGTCCAAAGAGACCAAAGAAAAAGGAAAAGGACCTATATGTGCAAAAATATGTATAGCAGCTCTTTTTGTGGTGGCAAAAAATTGAAAATCAAAGGGATGCCCATCAGCTGGGGAATGGCTGAACAAGTTGTGGTATATGATTGTGATGGAGTACTATTGTGCTGTAAGAAATGATAAGCAGAATCATTTCAGAAAAACCTGGGAAGACTCATATGAACTGACGCAGAGTAAAATGAGCAGAATCAGAACATTGTACACAGTAATAGCAATGTTGTATGGCTATCAAATGTGAATGACTTAACAATTCTCAGCAATACAATGATCCAAGACAATTCTGAAGGACTCATGGTGAAAAAATGCTCTCCCCTCTCCAGAGAAAGAACTGATGGAATATGAATGCAGATTGAAGCATACTATCTCACTTTATTTTTTTCGTGTGTGTGTGTGTGTGTGTTGGTTTGTATTTTCTTTTGCAACATGGCTAATATGGAAATATTTTGCATGACTGTACATCTATAAGCTATATCAATTTGCTTGCCTTCTCAAGGAGGAGGGAGTGAAGGGAAGGAGAGAGAGAATTTGGAATTCAAAATTAAAAAAAAACAAATGTTAACATTTTTGTTTACATATAATTAAGAAAAAATAAAATAAAAATTAAACAAAAAAAGCAATATTCCTAAAGAAAAAAAAAGAGTTGCCCAAATCTGGTTCTTATCAGTCTCTGAGTTTGTTGTTGGAATGACACATATGAGAACTGCTCCAGGATCTTGGTTTGAGTCAGGAATGGGTGTGAGCTCCCTCATCCTCCCTAATGGCTTCAGCCATTATCTAGGTTTTCAAACCTAGAGGGAATTGATTTTTCATCCTTGGGATGTACTTTGCCTAGAGCAATTACCCAGGGACTTATGTTAGTGTGAATTCAGCATGCTGAATAATGCAAAGATCATATTAAAGCAATTGTCTAATTAATGACTATGAAATGAATATAAACCTGGTTTCTAAATTCATGTGTATTTTCGAGGGAAATGGAATCCATATGTTTTTGATTCAGTTACACTTACACCGTCATAATAGTTTATTTTTCTTCTTCAGGTAAGAACTTAAGGCCCCCCTTCACCATAAGCATTCTAAATTTTAAATCTTTAATAAGGGCAAACATATTCTTCAATGAAAATATGAAATTTTAGTTAACCTCTGGAAACCTATGACTGAGAATCTATATCTTTGGTCTTCTGGAACAATACCCTCAGGCAAAAAAATAACCATTTTGCTATTGATTGTATTTTTTACATAATCTTCTGATAAGGAGGTCTTCTTCCAATGTCTCTTGGTAATATGAAGATGACTCTATGTTCTTACAGTTTATGCCAATGGACTGCAAGCACTAATATGTGCTACTTATCAAACTGAAAAGGTTTTGAATAGGGGCCTATCAATGCACAGTGTGTCTGTCATCCAAGGATTGGTGTATAGAGTATAGTTTATGGACCAAGTTTATATAGGCCCATCATCAGAAAGGTGGTCTTTAGGTAATTAACTTTTTCATCATAACTTATAAATGCCATCTTCAAAAGGTAGAAGGATTGTGATCCACACTGGTCAAGAGAATGCCTTTGCCACTGAAATGATAGATCCTTGAGGCAGGAAATTGAGTTACTTTTGCAGACTTATGGCTAGAATGGATAGAAAAAAATAGGCTTTTTGTCTAGTCATGCTATAGATTTATTGTTGGTTCCTGAACAAATTCCAGCTTTATGGAATCAAAAGATGGTAGACTTTTAAAGTGGTTAGATATCTTACAGGTTACATAGTTTAGCCAACTTAATATATCAGTTTGGAAACTGAGGGTCAAAGCAATTGTGTGACCTGGCTATGGTCACATAGTTGGTATGTGGGAGAACTCTTATTGAAACTCAGGTCTCCTGAGATGTTACCTAGTGCTCTCCACTGCATCATTCTGACTCCTCAGTTATTAAAAAAGGAAAATCTCTAGTGTCCTTCCCAACATGAAAGTTGTGTGATTCTGTTATTCTATAATCAACAAACACTTAAGAATACCTACTATACTAAGTTAATGTACCACTAAGAGCTCCAAGTTATTTAGTTTCCACATTATTTCATGTGATCTTTACCACAAACCTTTGAATTAAATAATGCAAGTATACTATTGTAAGAGATGGTTCTGTAGGAAAGGGTGGGGATACAGGGAAAAATTTAGGCAATGTAAGTACAAAATGCAGTGAAAAAATTTATTTAAAAGAGCAAAACAAAAACCAGAAACAAAAATGCAGACACCATTTATTCTTACTTCACATTTGGGGAAATTGAGGCTTAAATGATTTACCCCAAGTCACATAGTTACTAAGTACCAGAGATGAGACTTGAACCTTCAAACTTAAGCCTACAGGAGGCACAGAAAGAAAGAGAGTATTACAGTCTTTTGATAAATTCAAATACTTCAGTTTCTTAGGCAAGGACTTAGTATTTAACAACAGCTACTGGGAAAAATAGAGAGTAGTATGAGAGAAACTGGATTTAGGCCAAAAACTCACTCTATATACCAAGATAAATTCCAAACAGACATATGTTGTTGTTGAGTCATTTCAGTAGTATCTGACTCCCTCTGACCTGAATTTCTAAATATCATTCTATAAATATATGATAGGAGTAAGGAAAATAGTAGAAGAATTCATGACAAAATACAAGATCACAGAAGATAAAATAGACATTTATAATTACATAAAGTTGAAAAGTTTTTGCACAAAGCCAAATTATAAAGAAGTTAACTGAGAAAAAAAATCCTTACAGACCATTTCTCTGATAAAGGTCTGATATCCAAGATATACATGAAATTTGAGTGTACTTTCCCTTGTACTCTGTGTAATGATGATGATGATGATGATGATGATGGTGATGATGATGATAATCATGTAATCTAGCATTTTAATGTTTACAAACTTTACAGATGTTACCTCATTTTGTTCACACAACAACTCTGGAATGTAGGTGTTTTTATTACCTCCATTTTACAGGCATACAGAGGTTAACAGACTTGCCCAGGATTACACATATTTAAACTTAGAAATTCCTAACTTCCTATCCAGTGCTGTATTCAACATGCCATCTAACTCCCTATATGTACTCTGTATATCCTTGTGAGAGTGTGTATCGCAGACTTTTGGAGGAGGAGGGGAGGATTTTTACCCTCTGTTATTATTACTGTAACACCTTAGTAAATACCCTTTCTAAAAATTCCTTAAGGTTAGCTGACTAAAGATGTTCTCAACTGATAATCTTGGGGGAAAATATACCAGTGAGGGGAGGGAGGTTGAACCAGTGGTATTTAAGATTAACCCCTTCTAATGATCTCCCTAGAATTAAGGGGAAGATGCAGTCTGTAGCTCTGAGTACTCAACTTGTCAGTGGGATTGAGAGTTGGGGTAAGGCTCCTCAGAAGTTACATAATGCTATATAGATTTCTGGACCGTGGCTTAAAATATAGAAATGAAAGACTCAGTCCATCAGGGATAGTGGTAAAGAAGAAGTGGTAAAATTTGTATTGGCCAGAAGCCTCTGGTCAAGAGGGCTTGATATTAAAAAAGAGATTGGGGGAAAGAAAACTGCCTCTGTGTGTGTGTGTGTGTGTGTGTGTGTGTATACATACACACATATGTATATGTATATATGTATATATATATCTATATATATGTATATGTATATATTTGCCTAGCTAAATAGCCAAAGAGCAAGGAGACTGTAATTCATAGGATATAATATCCAAGAAAAAATTCACCTGATGTCCATAAATAAATGCATAAAATATGGATAAGAAAGAAATATTAAAATACAAGTTAGCAAATAAAATCATTTAGGAATTACTGAGAATTGTTGGAGTAGTATCTATGACTAGAATTTTGCTCTAGATGGGGCTACTTGAATCAATACAAGCAAGATAGGTAAAGGGAAGGGACAGTTACATATGACTACATATTAAGAAGATGCATTCATAGTGGAGGACATTTGGGTGAAGGTCAACAGATAGGGAAGCAGAAGTGACCTTGCTATAAACCTATATAGGAGGAATTTTAAAAGGAATTCAATAAACAGAGCCCATAAATGACATGGAGATTCCATAGAGTAGTGATAGGGGACTTACATCATTCAGACAAAGGGGGAAGGAGTGTGATTGAAGAAAAAGAGCACTGATTTGGAATTGGGGGCTAAAATCACACTGGTGTGACTTTAAAGAAGTCATAATCTCTGGCCTCTTTTTCCTCATTCATAAAATAAAGTCAGTAGGTGGCACAGTGCATAAACTTATTGTTAAGAGTAAAGAACTTATTGTTAAATCTGGCCTCTAGCTGTATGACCCTGGGTAAGTCACTTAATCTTGTTTGCTTTGGTTTGTTCATCTGTAAAATGAAGTGGAGAAGAAAGTGGCCAACTGCTTTAGTATATTTGCCAAGAAAACCCCAAATTGGGTCACAGAGAGTTGTTTACAACTGAAACGACTGAACAACAACAATAGAGAATTAGTGACTCATTTGAGCTTAATAATTACCTGATGAGGGAGCTGCTACAGTTATTATCATCCGCATTTTATAGACAAAAAAATACTGAGACTCACATTTAAATGAGAGAATTTAAATCAGATAACTTAAAAGGGTCAGCTGGTTAATAAGTATTGGAGGCAATATATGAACATAGGTGTCCCTTACTACAGGTACAGCATTCTATCCATAGCTATGAGAGCTACAGTTTGGGTTGATATGTCTGCTGAGCTGGTGGTTGTGAACTTTAACAATTTGTGGAGAAAAGGATTGAAAAGTTTTACAGTAGAAATAGCAATACATTTGGAATCTGAGGATTTAGGTTCATATCTTGGCTCTAACACTTAACTCCCATTTGCCCTTTGGAAAGTGATACCCCAACCTTGGGCCTCAATTTCTTTCTTTCTAAAATTAGAATAAAATTAGAACTAGGCAGCCTCTAAGTATCCTTCCAGCATTACATCTATGATCCTATGAGTCTCTGCTTGAAGAGACACTATTTTTTCAAAATAATGAAAAGAAAGCAGTCTTCACACCATCACCTAGAGGGCTTGGAAAAACGGAAAACTCCTAAATGGAATTAGAATGATGGGTTGTGTCTATTTATAAAGGAAAGCAAGAATCACAAAGAGCCAGCATGGCTTCATGAAAAAGAGCTCATTTGAATAAATGCAATTTCATTTTTAAAAACATTTATTAAGTGCCTCCTTAAGTAAGACATGCTGAGTAGCCTCCCTGTGCTTAAGTTAAGGGAAAGTACAGATGAGTTGCATAAGACTGGTAGGTGTGAACAGGTTGCACTCTGCATCATTGTGGAAAATATTCTTATCAGTGAAATCCCAGATCCATTTGAGTATCTCCAATGTCTCACACATAGTAAGTATTTAATAAATGTTTGTTGGATTAAATTTAATGAGGAAAGTGATAGTCCCTCTGTACTCTGCCCCGATCAGACCACATCTGGAGTACTGCATTCATTTCTAGGTGCCACAATTTGGGAAGGACATTAATGCATTGGAATATGTCTACAAGAACAACCAGGCGGTGATGAGTCTAGAGACCCTGACACATGAGGAGTAATGGAAGGAAATGGGGGTGTTTACTATCGGATAAGACAAAGCTTAGAGGAGAAATAATAATGCTTCAGGAGTGATTTGTTCCTCTTCACTGGACATCTTCCAGTGGGTATTGGGTGACCTTTTCCTGGGAGATGTTTTATCAGAGATCCCTGTTCAGGTATGGTTTGGAATAGACGACCCCATCATTTGACTTTTGACTCTGAGGTTCTGTTCTTCTGTGATTCTGCAAATAGCTCAATCCTTAACACCTGTTTGGGGGAATCACAAGCTGGTGAGTGGTTGCCCTGTTATAGAAGTCGTCACAGGGATCAGGTTAGGTACATTATGAGTAATTGCATTGCCATTTCAGTGACATTCAGAAGCATCAGCAGCAGGGATATTTGAGGAGGAGGATGGCTCATCGTTGGTTGCCAGTGGACAATTAGGTTAGCCACAATTTTGTCACCTTTAGATGGATTGGTTTATTAGTAGAACAAACCTAGCCCAGGAAATCTCCTAGGTCTCAGGAAGGGCATGGGTACCTCACTCAGGCATTTAATGCCCTGCACAATCTGGCTTACACCCCCTTTCCAGTTTTATTTCATATTAATCCCTTTCATACACTGTACATCCCAGCCAAACTGACCTCCTAGTTGTTCCTGTACAAGATATCTCATCTCTAGCCCCCATACCTGTGTAAGGTGGTCAGAAGTCACTACCTTCCCCTAAATTTCACTACTTAGGACTATAGTTTTTTTTTTAAATATAACTCAGATAGTACCTTCTATAAAGGGCTTTTAAAAAATCTGTCTACCTTTCCCCATTCCCCTTTTACTCTTTTAGTTCTCTCTCTCTCTCTCTCTCTCTCTCTCTCTCTCTCTCTCTCTCTCTCTATCTATCTCTGTCTGTGTGTGTGTGTCTCCCCCCTCCTTTCTTTCATTCTCCTTTCTTTCTCTTAATTACTTTGTATTTATTTTCTATTAACTTAAGAGGCAGTCCTAGCATATTGAATAGGAGCCAGGAAAACCTGGGTTCAAATTTTATCTTAGATACATACTGGCTGTGTGACTCTCACGTCAACGCTCTAAGCAACTCTCTACAACTACAAATTTCAGGGAAAGTGCCCACCTGAACTAATAGGAACTCTCAGATCCAGTCCCTATCCCCTCATATCTACTTATTTATGTACATATTGTATCAATTCTATAATAGGATGCTGGACATCAGATCTCTTTGGCAGTCTGGCAAAGTCTATGGACCCCATTTCAGAATAATGTTTTTAAATGCATAAAATAAAGTACATAAGATTACAAAGGAAGTCAATTTTATTAAAGTGCAGCGATTATAATATTTTAAAAACCCAGCATTCACAGAACACAGATTCAGAACCTTGGTTTTATAGGGACAGTGGGAGAGAGAAGGGCATGATGGGAGGGAGTTACTCACTGCAAGGGAAATACATGGTAGCAGGAGACACAGAAGGTGGTCACCATAGTGTGTGTGTGTGTGTGTGTGTGTGTGTGTGTGTGTGTGTATGTGTGTGTGTATGTGTGTATGAAATGGAAGGAGTAGAGCAAAAGTGGAGTGCCTGGGAGTGAAGGATAAGCATGTTAGGTGAAACAATTTCCCACAAAGCCTCATATACCTTATTGAGTGCAAGGGTACACTCACTTCTAAGGAGAAGCTTGGATGAGAATTCTGTGTCATTACTTCACTGGCTATTGGCTATAGAGCATCTCCTCATCTGCTAGGCCTCACATCGATGGCCGATCAGAGGAGACATGGAAACACCAGAGTCCCACAGACCATACTTTGGGAAATACTAGAATGAGCATTCTGTAAGATTCCTTCACCTCTACTATTTTGTGATTCTAATTATTCCTAATGTTGTTGCTGTTGTCTTTGAAATTTTTGAATACTTCATTAAAATGAAAGCTAATTAAGAAATATGTCCCTGCATAATCTAAGTCAAAAACAGCATAAACATTTGCTATCACTCTGAACTCTCTAGACATTGATTGTGTGCCTGACACAGGAGTTCAGAGCAAACAAAGGTTACTTGACTATGGAAACAGGGGGATTAGGATAAGGATTAATAGGAGAATTAGACTCTGCAGCACTTTGTGCACATCCGCTGACTGATAATTCCCCTAGTTGGCAGAGATCTTTCTATCAACTCAGCCTTGACTCAGTTTCCACAAAAATCCTCCAGCTATGACCTGCTACCCTGCTCAGCCTCCTCCTAAGCAGGCCCCACTAGAACCTGTTCCCTGGGCCCTCTGCTGATTTCTCTCTTCCCACCTCAGTAACCCATACTTTGTCACTGACCTATGGTATGAAGCGTGTGTGACAATGCAAAGTTCTCTGGGTTCAGTTGAAGTGAGGAAGAGGCAGTGTCTTTGAAAACCATCCTGCTCTTCTGGTAGTTCTGGGTATTGCTGAAGCCTAGCTTGCAGAATCTTAGGCATAACCTTTCTGGCATGTGAAGAGAGCACAGTTGTTTAGTAATTGGAATATTCCTTGCATTGCCTTTCTTTAGGATTGGGAAGTAAACTGATCTTTTCCAACGAGTGCCATTTCCAGTCATCCTGATCTATGTCTGGCCGCCGGACCCAGATGGCTGTGGAGGAGAAAGTCAGGCTGGTGACTTTGCACAGCCCTCCCTCACTTAAATCCAATTCAATTGCAAGTCATGGAATCATCTTCCAGATGTCAAGGTCCTCTTCAGAAAAGGAAAGATGAACAGCAACAAACAAGAGGCAGTGATTGGGCTGGGGCATGTTATCATGTGATGTCGAGAAGTGAGCATGGTGCTAGGGAAGGCACACTTGTGCCCATAATAGACTTTAATGCCCTTGCAGCCCCTTCCTGACACTAGAAATCAAGCAGAGGCCCTTTTTACTGCTCTTCCCCAAACCTACCATCTCAACCTTTTTCACAATGACATTTGTCCCTTACAAATGCAAGCCTGTAGTTTATTCTTCTTCTCCTACTTTTTACTACCTTTGTCTTCTTCTTTTTTCTTCTTTGATACCTAATATTTTGTCAGTTAACAATCGTTTATTAACTTCTTAGTGTGTTCCAAAGATTGTACTAAGTGCCAGAGATACAAATAAAGGACTTCATACACACACACACAACACATATACATACAAATAGTACATGAATATGCACCTATATGTACACACACGTACACCCAACATACATATATGTTTATTGTGTGCGTGTATATAACCCATACATGCATACATGTGTATACATGTGTGTATGTGCATGCGTATACATGTGTATATGCACATACACATATATATCCTGTAATTTCATTGATATGCCAGGTAAGAAAACTCCTACCAACCACCAACGTCGGCCATTGCCTTCTCATACGTTGTAGTCATAGAATTTCCTGGAGCAAGGGTGTCAAAAGTGGCTCCCTCTGGCTGAATGTGACCCACAACTCTCCCAAGTGTGGCCCAAATAAGATTCAAAAGTAGTTTAGCAAAATAAACAAAAATATAACAAAACATAGATAACATTACATTTTAAAAACTGTCACTATGCTGTAGATAGAGATCCTTATGTAAATCAATGGCCCCAGTTTGTATTTCAGTTTGACACCAATGGCCTAGGGCATTGAGAGGTTAAATCATTTGCCCAGGGTCACATAGCCATGATGTATCAAAGGCAGGATTTGAATTCAGACCTTTCCGCTCTAGGTTTAGTACTTTATCCACTGTGGCCCAGCTGCATAACTAAATACGATGCATGTAAAGTATAAGATCGTTTGTCAGTATACAAATGTCATGCTCATTTGAACAAAATATATAAGAAATTCATTGAAAATCTCACACTTCAGGAATAATTTCCAGTTGTAAATCACTTTGTATACATCAATTTTCTTCCTGTAACTATACTAAACCATGTAAATATTGTAAGTTTTGTTATCTATATATTTTTTTAAATCAGAACCTTCTTGAGGAAGGGGATTGTCTTTTGTCTCTTTTTGTAACCCCAGTGCTTAGCATAGTGCCTGGCATATAGTAGGTGCTTAATAAATGTGCATTGAATTAGGAAACTTGGCCAGGGCCCCAGGGATAGTAAGGGATAGCTATGCCAGGGCTTGAGCCTGCTATACCAATTCATGGATTCATCTTAGGATGACAGTGTTTACGTTTGGAAGGAGCTTTAGAGGTCGTCTGTACAGACCCCTCTTTTCACCAATGAGTCCAGGTATAACAACCTCTCTTCCCTTTCTCCATGGCAGCCACTCACTCTCACTGCTTCCACCTTCCCCAGGTTCATCTTTTTCTTCTCACAGGTCTAAAGACTGAGGGAAAGGGGGGGCAAGCTTGAAAGAGTCAGAGTCAGACCTTCTGTCAGTCCAGAGGTCAGGGCAGAATTCTTCAAGGGGTTGAGGAGGAAGATGTTGGGATTTTTCTGTTGTTTCTGTTTGTCCTTCATTCTCGAAGAGGACCATGACGTTAGGAAGACGATGCCGTGACTTGCAAGTGAATTGTATTTAAGCGAGGAAGGGCTGTGCAAAGTCACCAGCCTCACCTTCTCCTCTGAAGACATCTGGGTCCAGTGGCTAGATATAGATCAGGATGACTGGAGAGGGCCCCAGATGCAGTGGGAGATGTTGGCCTTTTCAAGCTAAGCGGGTCTTTTCTGCATGCACTAGTGGACATCTACCTCTAGGGTCCTGATCTCCTTGGTGATGCTGGCCATCAGAATGTCCAACACATTGTTAAGATCTTCAGTTTAGCATTGGAAGGGACCTCAGTTAACAACTAGTTCAAACTTTTCATTTTACAGATGAGAAAACCGATGCCAAGAAAGGATCAGTGACTTGCCTAAGGTCACATCGGTAGTAAACGTTAGAGGTATGATTGGAACTTGGCTGGCGTTCTTTCCACTGGGACAGGAACACATCTTGAGATTCCTGCTCCATTGATCTTTCCCCTTAACTCCAACAAGGATATTTTGTGTTAGCTTGCATGCTTGTAAGTACATGTAAGCCTAACATGCACGTTCAATGATGCTGTGATTTGCTTGTCAGACTAAGTGGAGGGGTTGTCATATTTCTAGACCCAGATTTGCTCCTGCATTCAATGTATGTGATGCTGTCTGTCCCAGCAGCCAGTGTGCAATGCTCCTCCAGGTAGACAGTGTGACCATTCATGCTTATTCAGAGAGCTTCCTTAGAGTTTACGTCCTCTGTGTATGGAGACATCGCCTTAAAGCCTACCTGTGCTCAGAGGTTTACTTCGGTTTCCTTGGGAGATTCCTGCCTGTGGGAGCTTGGACTGATTTCCTGCAGGCAAATGCCTGGAGCCAATCACCTGCAGTCGCCTGGCCCGAGGCACAAGGAAGGCTATAGAACCCAAGCCCTGGACTGGCCAGCCTCTGGAACACCCCTCCCTGGGCCCCTGTGGTGAACCCAGACTGGCAGGCAGGCGGACTGCCAAACATTAACTACAATACCCACACTTGTTTTTGACAACAGCATGCAGGTTGTATTTCACCAATCGCTATTTTAGGCTGGGAGTTATGGCAGAAATGTCTCCAGATTCCGGGCGGGTATAAGTGGAGTAACAGATCTGCCTGCCCTGTGAAATGCCACCTTTCAGCAGGCGATCAGGGGGAGAATTAGAGAGGGCCATCTGCTCCATTTGCTGTACTTTCAAGGCCTCTCCCGAATTAGTGTCACCCCTGCAAGGGGGGATGGGTGGGGCTGAAGGCAGCTAACCAGGAGCTGGACACCCTTTCCCCCTTATCCTCTGCTCCCAACGCTTTAGGCAGCTTCAGGAGTGTCCCAGCCTGGACTGACTCATTCTTCGATACCATGGGAGCAATGGCAAGAGACAACTTCCAAGCTTCTGTCTAGGATGATCGATGAATTTGGCCCTCCTGCTAAGATAAGATAGAAAGCTCAGCAGAACCCGGATGGGGCAAGGCAGCCAAATTAGCTTTAATGAGACTGCGAGTTGGGTCCTCCTTAGAATATCTGATGGCCTTACTTGCTGTAAAGCAAGAGCAAAATATTAGCAGCTGACCTGATGGGATTGATACCCGCCCAAAATATTTTAGAACTGGCTGTAGTTGAAGCAGCATCTGATCTCTCTCTCTCTCTCTCTCTCTCTCTCTCTCTCTCTCTCTCTCTCTGTCTCTGTCTCTCTCTCTCTGTCTCTCTCTCTCTCTGTCTCTCTCTGTCTCTCTCTGTCTCTCTCTCTCTCTCTCCCGCTAATTCTGAGACTGCAGGGTAATTTTTTCATGGCCAAGGGCAGTTCCCAGTGAAATATGAATTTCAGCTACTATTGGGCTTGAGGGTCAGTTTCCAGCAGAGGGTCTGGCAGGCAAAAAGCCTTATCTGGCAGCAAAGCCTTATCTCATCTGAGGAGATCAGGCACCTAACATTCAGTACTGAGCTATGTAATCCCACAAGAGCCTCTTGGGATAAGAAATACCCAAGAGAGATGTAAGAAGAGACACACGGATTCTATGGGGACAAAGAGTTGATTAGTAGCAGGGAGAAGGTCACCATGTAATCTTCTTGAAGGCAGAGCCAGGGAACTACTAATGGCATCATTGAGAGTTGAATGACAAAATACATTTTTGTCACTGTTTTCCCCTATTCAAGGGTGATAAGCACTTGGATATGCGATTGTTCAAGAAGTGAGAGTCCAATTTGAACCGAGAGAATCTCAAAGATCCCTTCCAGCTCAAAGTTTTTTGATTTTCTAAAATGGCTCTAATGCATCTTAGTTATTAAGCATTTTCCCCTAAATAAGAAAGGACATAGGGTCTTCAGCTCTGAATTCCCATAGCTAAGTGGGTTCCAGAGTGATTCACATTGCTCTTTGTGTTTCTAAGAGGTAAGCCAGGGAAGCTAGGTGATTGCGGTGGATAAAGTACTGGGCCTGGAGTCAGGGAACCTGAACTTAAATCTAGCCTCAGACACTTACTAACTGTGTGACCCTGGGCAAGTCACTTATTCAGTTTCCTCATCTGTAAAGTGAGCTGGAGAAAGACATGGCAAACCGCTCCAGTATCTTTGCCAGCAAAACCCCAAATGAGATCACAAAGTGTTGGACACGCCTGAAAACAACTCAACAACAAAGACAAAAGCCAGGAATGGAGAGGCCAGAAAAAAGCTGGCTTTACCTCTCAGTTGAATTCCTAAAGAAGAAAGATAGAGGAATTGATGGGAAGTTGGGAAGGGTGGGGAGGAGAAGAGATTAGTATTACAAATTTTTACAAATTACAAATTGTTATAAGAACAATTCTATAAAGCCAAATTGTACTACATGAAACTTCTGGCTATTTTAAAGAATATCAGTCTAGCAGAGGTTAAATGTACAATCTGATACTTCAATTCTTGACCTCTGCAAAGCTCTAGATTATATATCACATTAAGAGTGCCCAGTGGTCTTTCAGTACCCAAGTGCATGGTGGGTATTGTAGTTTGGAATGGTGATGTCTGTCATCAATAGCTGGCTCCCAAAGAAGGATAATTGGAAGTATCCTTCTGTGCTATGCATTAGCGACATTAATACAAGATGGAAGGAAGATACTGTATACAAGGCTAATCAGTGTTGGACTGCTAATTCAGGAGGCATTTAGGCTTTTAAAGTGACCTGGACAGAATTTTTATTTTTTAACATTTAACAAAAGAGAGTCATTTAATGCTTAAATATTTTTAAAATGCTTCTCTTTTTGGGAGGAGCAGAATACCAGACAGCAGAAAATATGACTTTTAAGTACCCCCTTATAGAAACATAAGAAAAAATAAATGAATACAAATATAAAGAAAATAATGCATAATAAATCAATTATTTAACTAGGACTGGATTCTTTTGAAAATAGATTGAGGAGAAATAATTTAAGAATTATTGGACTACCTAAAAGTCATGATTAAAAAAAAAGAACCTAGACATCATATTTGAAAGAAGCCACTGATAATCTCCTGAAAGAGATCCCAAAATGAAAACTCACAAAAATATTATAGTCAAATTCCAGACCTCCCAGGTCAAGGATAAAATATTGCAAGCAGCAAGAAAGAAACAATTCAAACCATAATCAGGATGACACAATACTTAGCAGCTTCCACATCAAAGGTATGAAAGTCTTGGAATATGCTGTTCTGGAATTCAAAGGAGCTAGGATTATAACCAAGAACAACCTACCCAGCAAAACTAAGTATAATCTTTCAGGGGGAAAGTGGATATTTAATGAAATAGAAAAAGATAAGGGACTCAATAAGGTTAAATTGTTTATATTTCTATGTGGGAAGATGATGCATGTAACTCCTAAGAATTTTGTCATTGTTGGGGGAATTAGGCTAAATAGAGAGAAGGCATGAGTATGAGTTGATTATGTTGAGATGATCTTAAAAAAAAGAATGTAGTGGTGAGAAACAGGTATGCATTGGGAGAAGAGTGAAGGGAAATGTAGAATGGGGCAAATTTAATCACATGAAGTCAAAAAGTTTTTATAATGGAAGGGAAAATGGCGGGTAGTGCTGACAGGAAATGCTTGAACCTCACTCTCATCTGAATTGGTTGAAAAAGGGAAGAATGTACATATATACTCAGTTAGGTACAGAAATCTATCTTGCCCAATAGGGAGAAAGGAGGAAATGGGGATAAGATGATAAATGGGAGAGCAGATTGAGGGAGGCAGTGGTCAGAAGCAAAATAGACTTTTGAGGAGGGACAGGATAGAAGGAGAGAGAGAAGGAGGGAGAGAGAAAGGGAGAGACAGAGAGAGAGAGAGAGAGAGAGAGAGAGAGAGAGAGAGAGAGAGAGAGGACAAACAGAAAAAAATAGGATAGAGGGAAATACACAGTTAATAATCATAGCTGAATGTGAATGGGATGAGCTCACCCATGAGACAGAAGCAGAGAGCAAAATGGATTGGAAACCAGAATCCAATAATAGGTTGTTTATTAGAGACACACTTGAAGCAAAAATACACATATTGAGTTAAAATAAAGGGCTAGAACAGAATCTACTATGCTTCAGCTGAAGTGAAGAGAACAGGACTCATAATTATGATCTCAGACAAAGCAAAAGCCTTAGCTTTTTTTTAGCTTATTTTAATAATAAATTATTATAAATAAATAAACTATTTTCATTATTTTTCTTCAGCTTATTTTAATAAGACTAATTCAAAGAGATAATCAAGGACACTACATTTTGCTAAAAGGTACCATAGACAATGAAGTAATACCAAAAATTTTGTAAGTGATAAAAGCCTCATTTCTCAAACTTTCAGGGAATTGAGTCAAATTTATTAAAAATAAGAGCCATTCCCCAATTGATAAATGGTCAAAGGATATGAACAAGCAGTTTTCAGAAGAAGAAATCAAAGCTATCTATAGTCACATGAAAAATGTCCTAAATCACTATTGATTAGAGAATGGCAAATTAAAATAACTCTGAGGTACCACCTCACACCTATCAGAAAGGGTAAATGCTGGAGGGGTGAAAGAAAATAGGTACACTAATGAACTGGTTTTTGGTGGAGTAGTGAACTGGTCCAACCATTCTGGAAAGCAATCTGGAACTTTGTCCAAAGGGCTATAAAATTGTGTATACCTATTGATCCAGCAATACCACGATTAGTTCTGTACCCCAAAAAGATTGAAGAAAAAGGAAAAGACCTTTAGTGTATACAAGTATTTATAGTAGCTGTTTTTGTGGTAGTATAGAATTGGAGTTGAGGGAGTGCTCATCAATTGGGTTATGAATTAGTAAGTTATGGCATATGATTGTGACAGAGGACTATTGAGCTGTGGGAAATGACAAGGGGGATGGTTTCAGGAAAAAAATGGCAAGATCTGTATGAATTGATGCAAAGAAGTAAGAAGAACTGGGAACTTATTGTGTACAGTAACAGCAATGTTGCAATTATGTTCACTGTTAAAGATGTGGCTACCCTGTTGATTCAAGACAAAGGACTCATGATGAAAAAAAAGTTATCCACCTCCAGAAAGAAAACTATAAATGTAAACTGAAGTATAATTTTCTCAGTTTTTTTTTGCTTTTTTTGCAATATGCAGATATGGAAATATGTTTTACATAATTTCATGTGTATAATTTATGTAATATTGTTTGTTTTTTCAGTGAGTGGTGGAGGGTGGGAAGGAGTGAGAAAATCTGGAACTCAAAAGTTAAAAAGAAAAGAATGTTTAAAATAAATAAATAATGCTTTTAAAAAAAAATAAAAACACTAGAAGGCAAAAAAAAAAAAGTTAAGCTCCAGATAGAAAACTGATGGATTCAGAGTACAGATTGAAGCATACATTTTTCTTTATTAAAAAAATGACAGATTAAAAAATAGAGTTAATGATCATGACAGATTAGCATAAATAAGAAGCACATGATTGACAGCTCATGAGTGTAGTGGCATTTCATTAGTTATGAGTATAGATGTATATTTTTCCAACACGAGAGTTACCCCTGTGGACTCTTAGAGTTAATTGTAGCAGTATGCTGACTGTGGCCGCCATATTATAAAACCCTTCCTCACCCCATAACTGCCGGGGTCAGTGTAGGTCAGCATGGATGATCTACCAAAAGTGGATGGTGGGGTAGGGTCAGGTATTACATCAGACACCATGCCCCACCCTGTGAGAAGCTCATAGAACTAGAGCTGGGAAAGACTTCAGAGGAAATCTAAGACAATCCCTTATTTTACAGATGAGAAACTGAGGCCAAGAGAGGTTACGTGACTACTCCAAGATTACAGAGGTAAGTGTCAGATGTAGGATTTGAACCCAGGTTCAGAATGAATGCTCCTTGAGAGAAGGAACTATTTTAATTTGGTTTTTATGTCTTTAGCACACACCCTGGTGCCTTGTGTAGAGTAGCCCTGAGCTTGTATTAGTAGCCGCTTGACATGTACTTACTTGAATTATTGAATTATACGAAAGGACAAATCTATAGTTAAAATACTACATAACAATCAGCATCCAAAGAAATTTAACCAGTTAAAATGAAGTTAACACTTTTCAACAGAATATGTGATAGGTTCTCATGAGGCAGCTAGTTAGCACAGTAGATTGGGCATTAGATTAGAGTCAGAAGGTTCTGAATTCGATTTGAACTCTATGTCCATATATATGTGTATATATAGATACATACACACATACATGCACATACACATGTTTGAATAGATATAAATAAAATAATTACAGGGGACATAAGAATACTTATTTAGAGGAACCAGGAAAAGACTCTTCTAAGGGTGGGAACTGAACTGAGCTTTGAAAGAAGGTAGGGATTCTAGGGTTGAGAGATGAAGAGGAAAAGAATTCTAGTTATGTATGACAGACAGCCTGTACAAAAGCATGAAGGTGGAGGCTGTTAGGTGGCACAGTGGATAGAGCACTGACCCTGGAGTCAGGAGGACCTGAGTTCAAATCCAGTCTCAGACAAGACACTTGACACTTACTAGCTGTGTGACCCTGGGCCAATCACTTAACCCCAATTGCCTCCCCCCCAAAAATGCAAAACAAACAAAAAGCATGGAGGCAGGAATGGAATGTCATATATGGAGAACATCAAGTCGGCCAATTCATCTGGAACATACCTATAACTCTACCACATCATATGAAAATCCATACCTACTTTTCATTCTGTACATTCTTATCCCTGGTCTCCCATTAGGCCTTCAGAGAGGACCTCCATAGGGCCACTGTAGACGTCTCCAAATGCTGGAGGTCTTCCTCCAGTTCTGCAGGTCATAGTAGGATGAAACATGGAGGATACCCCAATGTGTTGGTTAGATAGATGGCTTTGGAGTCAGGAGAAACTGGGTTCAAATCCAGCCTCTGACTCATTCTGGCTGTGTGACTCTGGGCAAATCACTTAACCTCTCAGTGCCTGAGGAAAATCTTTAATGCTAAACTACAAACAGGAGAGAGAATTTCCTCATTAGTAATTCTTTAGATACATAACATTAAAATCTAGTTTAAAAAAATAATACATGCAATGCAATTTTGAATAACCACAGATAACTCTTAATTTGCTGTTTCCCTCTGATCTGTTTTTTGTCTATAGACTTTTAAAGTTTTGCAGCTATTCAAACAGGCATAATCTGCATATATATTATTCTAATTCTGCTATCCTAACTTTGATCTTTCCATCTAAGACTTTATATTCTTCACATTTATCATTTTAATATCACAATGGTATCCCATTCAATGAATAAATCTCAATTTATTCATCCAGTATCCAATCAATGGTCATAAAAGTAATTTTTTAAAATTTTGCTATCAAAAAATACAAATCTTGATATTGTAAATATTTTTGTATAAATTCAATTCCCTTCAATTCCCTTCTTAGCATCTACCTTAGGATGTAGTGCCAACAATGAGATTGCATGGTCAAAGGGTATGATTTCTTTTCTTTTTCATTCCCTAATATTTATGTCCAGATTGCTCTCCAATCTGCAGTCCCATAGCACTGTAACAGAGTACCTGTTTACTGGTCTCATCAACATTCAATTTTATTACTTATAATTATTTTTGTTGATTTCATACACATAAGATGTTATCTTAAAATTGCTTTAATTTTTATTTCTGTGGTTATTAGGGCTTTTGAACAAATTTGTGTATGTGTAAAACAGTTTGAATTTTCTCCTTTGAAAATCATAAGTTTAATGTTCTTTTTCCATTCTATCATTGAAAAATAGGTATTACTTTTATAGTCTTATTGATGCTTTTCATAGATTCTGAATGTCAGGTTTTTACCAGAGCTATTTACTACACTTTTCTTTCACAATCTGTTTTTCTTTTTATTCTAGAAACATTGCTTTTGTCACGCAAAATCCTTTTCATTTTTGTATGATCAAAACCAAATTCATTTCTAATAATTTCTTCCATTTTTCCAATAGATAAAAATATTTTCTCTTCTCTGAAACTGGGATATATTCATCCTTTTCCAATTTAAAAAATCATTCCACAAACATGGATACAAGCAAGGGATATGCTGGAGTTCAAATAGAAAAGATTTGATATGAATGTAATGACAGAAAAGAAAGAGTCAAAGGTGAGCCTGAGTGTAAAAACCTGAGTTATTAGGAGGACATTTCCTTCATTAGAAACAGAAAATTGGAAGGGAAGACTACATTTAGAAGAAAGATGAGAAGGTAAGTGAAGAGAACACTGATATTTTAATCACAGAAAATGAGGTCAAATCCCATTTAAGGAAGAGAAGGGGAAGAGAAAGAAGAGAAGAAGAAGAGGAAAAAGAGACAGAAAAGGAGAAAGATAAAAAGAGAAAGAGGAAAAGAAAATCCATGAGAGAGCCTCAGGCATATCTACATATGATAGGTAGGAAATAAGCCATGATCTAGACAAGGAAACTGAGAGATTGCTAAGAAGTGATCAGGCAGGCCTGAAGAAAATAATTCTTGAAATGTGACTCCTTTCCCCAAATCTTAAAAGGCCAGTCAAAAAAAAGGAAAATAAAATTAGTTTGTCATGACCTGTTCCAGATAGAGTCAGGATGATCTTTTTTTTTTTTATCATTATTTACTCTTCCAGAAGTTCGCTCACTATTTGACAATAGTCAAAGTTAAGTTTACTGGCATATGGTTTACAAAGTATAATCTATGAGCATTTGGAAGGGGATATGCCAAGAAAACCCCAAATGAGGTCACTAAGAGTTGGACATGACTGAAATGACCGAACAACAACATATAGAATGAAGTGCTTACATTCCTGACCCTTTGACCCAATTACTACTACTAGGTTATGCCCCCAAAGTGATCAAAGAAATAAAAAAGGAGCCATATGCACAAAAATATTTATAGCCACCCATTAATTTGTGGAATGTCTAAACAAACTATGGCATGTAGGTATAATGGAATATTATTGTGCTATAAGAAATAATGAAAGGAACAGTTTCATTGAAACTCTGGGAATATTTATGAAGTGATGCAGAGTGAAGTGATAAAAAAAAACCAAGAGAAAAATTTACACAATTGCTATAACATTGTAAAGGAAAACAACTTTTAAAGATTTATAAAAAAAACCTCTTATCGATGCAACAACCAACCACAATTTTTGAGCTTTGATGAAGAAACATGCTACCCTCCTCCTGAGAGAGAAGTAGTGGACTTGGCATGAAGAATCAGACATGCCTTTAGAAATGACTAATCAAGGATCTGTTTTACTTGACTATGACAATTTATAATAGTTTTGTTTTTTTTTCTTTAAAATTTTTTTGGTAGAGGGGAAGTTAGAGGGAAAGAAATTTAATGATTGGGTTGCCATTGATAATAAGAAAGCATATGCCAAAATATTTGCAGCAACACTTTTTTTCGTAATAGCAAAGAACTGGAAACAAATAAATGCCCATAAACTACAGAATAGCTAAATACAATATGTCACATGAATGTAATTGAATATTACTGTTGTAAGAAATAGTGAATCTTATGAATACATAGAAGTATGGAAAGACAGATAAAATGATAGAGAGTGAAGAAAGCAGAGACAAAAACAATATACACAATGATTACATCAATATAAATGGAACGAATAACCACAAGATAATCAAAAGAGAATGTTAAAAAATTACAAAGAACAAACACGGCTCCAAAGGAGATATTAGAAAACATTCTTACCCAACTTTGCAGAGGTAGGAGGTCCACAGATATGAAATACTACATATTTCCCACACTTGCTCAATATATGGATCAGTTTTGCTCATTTTTTCCCTCTTGGGTGAAAGTGAGTCTGTCTGTCTGTCTCTCTCTCATCTTGTTCCCATCTACTTTGTGCATTGTCAGGAATATTCTAATATGTAGAATTTCTCTGATTTCTGTTTGCTATTTGTTTTGATAAATGGGTTTGCTTGCTATTGACTATTTAAAATGTGTGTATGTGTATGTGTGAGTGTGTGTGTAACTGGCATTAGATGGGAAAAGGTCAAGCCTTTGGATATAAGCTTAAGCATTCCTTCTTCTCTAAAGGATAGAGACCAGAAGGTGGTTTGAACCTGACTATTGATATTTAGGGAGTTAGATGAATATAATTCTAATCCAGAACCTCTTCTCTAAGAAGACAAAAAGTAGGCAGCCCTATGGCCCCTTCTGCTACTCCTGTCTAGGCAGGAATCAAAGTCTCTCTTGGAGAGGGGTAGACAAAATTCCATATATATCTGTGCTTTCCCCTGAGATACATTTAGATACATATTACCTACATGGTCAATACTCACACTCTACATCCCTTTTTTTTTTGAAAATTGGAACATCACCCTTCTCTTATCTTATGGTATCCTTCCCATTTTCCATGGTATTTCAAATTTTCCTGTGACATACTAAGGGTATTTGCAAGTTGTTTTAGACCTCAAGAATGTGCTTCATTTAGGCTAGGTGAGTTGAATTCATTAAGGACAGAGAGGTGCCCTCTTACTAACTTCTCACTTATCTTTGATATCAATCCCATCAGTAAATTTCATTCTTTCATTTCCAAGGTAAAAGCTTATTGTCCTTTGCTGGAAAAAAACAAAAAAAAAAAACCAACAACAAGCAAACAGATATGATCAGGCATTTCTTCTCTCTTTGTTTTCAGTTACCATTACCCCATCTGCCTCAATCAATGGTTTTATGCCTTCTTTGATTCTTCTTTCTGCCAATTTAGCTAAACAAAATTTTTGTTGTTGCTGTTGTCTGCTAACTTCCTTTCCAAGTCTCATCTCATTCTGAGCTTTAGCATTCCTGACACTATTTGTATAGGATTATGATGTACTCATATTTATTTCTTGTTGTCTGGTCTTGTTTCCATCATCTGAATATTTCTTTTAAGTATTCAAATTGTTTGCTATCTTAACTATATATCCACATTAGTTTCTTCAGGCAAATCCACTTTTCTTTCTTTCTTTTTTCAAATCCCCTTTTCTATATAGCCTCCAGAGGTCACTAATAGTGTAATAGGAATTGAATGTGCATTTCTTCTAGTATTTTAGAATCATGACCCATGTATGTTACAGACTCATACACTACACCTTTGTGCATGTATGTGCGTGTGCATGGGCACGCACACACACAGACATACACACTAATCTAAAGCACCCCCATACAGTACAGCTTAGCATCTCCAAAATGCGTGGACATTCATTAACAAAGGGCTGTGAGGATACACTCTGAACATCCTGAAAGCTCATCCTATTCTAGCTTTTCATTCTGAAGCCTCACTCTGGTTCTAGAATTCCCACATTCACAAGATCCTCCACCCCAGTCTCCCTCTGATTGGATAGCTCCTCCCAGAACCTCCATTGAAGGAGGGCACCCTGGACAGAGCTGTTTCATTCCTCTCCAGGCTGCTCTTGGCACTTCACTCTACCTACTATGTCCCTGCACTGGTCTCTTTGTTTCGCCTTCTCCTCCCACCTTTTCAGCTTCCTTTTTATGTGTTGCCCTTCTTCATTAGAATGTAAGCTCTTTGAGGATGTGTCTTTTTTTTTTGTCTTTCTACTTACGTTTCTATTCTCACTGCTTAACAAAGCGCTTGGTATATAGTAAGTGCTTAATAAATGCTAGCTGACTGACTAACTTTTCTGATCTTTAGTTTTCTCATTTTAAAAAAGATCTACAATCTTTCAGCACTAATATTCTAAAATTCTATGACAAGACACTGACAAGGAATAAGCATTTGTACCTCTAAAGGTGAGCAGAGTGGAAAGGGAGATTATTCAGGATCATGTGAGCTTGCATTAGTGACTAGCCACTGAACTCTCAGCTAGGAAGCTTTTCCCAAGGTGACTCACCTCAGGATGAACCTTTGATGGAAATCTCCTAATGACACATAAGACAATTCATTATCCAACCACTCTAACATTCAATCCTGGAGCCAGCTGTCCCACCTTGCCCAGCGGAGTCCTGCCATTTAAGAATCCAGCCTCTTCCTTGTTTGAAAGCTAAAAGCAGGCAACTTCATCTCCCAAGTCATTTGGAAGTTAAGCATCCATTTCCTGTGACTTTCAACTCATGAGCAGAGTTTATGTCCCATTGCAGCCTGTTTATCTTAGATCCCTACTCCCTAAAGCCTAATTCCCTAAAATCACAAAGGGACTTTGCCAATTAAAGATACATTCGCTGAAAGCAATTCTTTGCTGATCTAAGGAACAGGTTGTTAGACTAGAGGATGAGTGGGGCTGAAATTAGCTTGTGAATAATTGCTCCATCAACTTTTCTCACCTGCCCCATTCTGCTATCTACATAGGGGCTCTTTCCTGGCTATTCCCCCCCAGATGTTAACACTCCTCAATGTGCTTGACTGCAGTTCCTTGGAAATCCCATTTTTTTGTATTCTTCAATATTCTCTCCTCCAATCCCAATTTCATTTCCTTTTCCATTTGTACTTAATGACTGGCAGAGAAGTAACAAGGATTTAGGGCCAGGGATTTAAATCAAATCTGCTAATTATTACTTGTATGAGTATGGTCAAATCACTTTACCTCTCTAGGTGTCAGTTTTCTCATCTTTAAAGGGGGGAATTTAGAGTAGGTGACCCTTAAAGCCAACTCAAATTCTAAACCTTAAAAGTATAGCCTTAATCTCCAAGAACTACTTACAATCTGTATTAGGACCAATATTTAAAGGCATTTCCTATACAAAGTTTGCTTCTTTCTCTCCATACATAACATGGAGAGGCCCAGGTCTCCTCTTCCTTCCCTAATCCTTAGGCATTAGTTTCCCTAAAAGGCAGCTACCACCTCCTTCCCACTTTAACCTACTGATTAGCTCTGGATTTTTCTCATCTGCAGCTTCTTGGTTACCTAAAGGCATAAAAACTACCATCTATTGGCAGTCAAGTCTCAGATTTGGCACATTTCTGAAGACCACAAAAGTTACCTTTTCTTGCCCAGCTGACCAGATACATATCCAGATGCAAATAAGGAATGCTGTATTCAGATAAGTTCTATTGTATCTTTGTTTCATATCCTTGCTGTGTTAGGGCAAAGTAAACTTCCTTTTAATAAATGTTCATTAACTTGTGAATTCCTTAATTCATCCCAACATTGAATGTGAATTAAGAGAATGTTAACATTGCAACCAGACCTCCAACACAGGTATTATTGGGTGTATATTGACCAAATTCACTAAGATAGATCTCTTTTAACTCTGAGATTCTATGAACAGTCTTGATCTTGAACAGAGGTCCTTAACATACATTAAAAAATTTTAATGTCCGGACAGTAAAAAAAAATTTAAATATATTTTATACAATTCATTAAATATTTCCCGATTGCATGTAAAAATTAACATTTTTTTTAAATTTTGAGATCCAAATTATCTTCCTCCTTCTCAACTCTCTACCACCCCTTGAGAAGGGAAGCAATAGATGTATCATATCATGCAAATCATATTTCCATATTAGCCATGTTGCGAAAGAAAACATATACATACACATATAAAGCAAGAAAAATAAAGAAAGTTTAAAAGAGTATGCTTCAATCTGCACTCAGAATTCATCAGTTCTCTTTTTGGAGGTGGATAGCATTTTTTATCATAGGTGCTTTGGAGTTGTCTTGAATTGTCTTGATAGAGTAGCTAAGTATTTTTTAAAAATTTGGCTCAGTTCCATCATATATGGATGTATGAGAAATGAGGGCTTTATCAGAGAAACTTGCTGTAAAACACCACCACCACCCCAGTGTCCTGTTTTTTTGTCTAATTTTGGCTGCATTTGTTTTCTTTGTATAGAAACTTCTTAATTTCATGAAATCAAGATTATCCATTTTATTTCCTGTAATCCTCTCAATCTGTTTATTCGTCATAAATTCTTCTCTTTTTCATAGATTTGGCAATTACATTTTTCCATGCTCCCCTAATTTACTTATGATAATGTCTAAATCATTTATCTATTTAAAATTTTATTTTGTTACTTATTTCTAACTTATTTTTTATTTTGAGTTCTAGATTATCTTTCTCCTTCCCACCACTCCCCTAATCACTGAGAAGGGAAACAATATGATGTCAATTATACATGTGGAATTATGCAAACCCTGTTTATGTATTAGTCACATCACAAAACAAAGCAAAAATAATTAAGAAAGAAAATTATTTGCGCTCACGGTCTATCAGTTCTCTCATAGGAACTGGCTGGCATTTTTTCATTATGAATCCTTTGGAATTGTTTTGGATCATTGTATTGATCAGAGAAGCCAAGTCTTTCACAGTTGATAATCATCAAAATATTGCTATTAATGTACATTATGACCTCCCAGTTCTCACTTTACTTTGTATCAGTTCAGATGGGTCTTGCCATATTTTTTGAAACCACCCCCACTCATCATTTCTTATACCATACTAGTATTCCATCACAGTCATTTGCCACAACTTTTTTAGCCGCCCTCCGATTGATGAGCATCCTCTCAATTTCTAGTTCTTTGCCACCACAAAAAAAGAGCTGCTATATTGTTGTACATATAGGTCCCAGACCAACTGATGAATTATGTAGATTTAGGTCCCTATTTTGGAGGGCATTTGACATGTATATATTTCTTCCATACTATACCCGTCTTGCCTTTTCCTTCTTTGATTGTGCCCTATAAAAGTTGTTAAATCACCCCTTTATCTTCTTCATGATGTCACATTCCCTTTCCATGATGCACTGTTTCTTCTTCATTGCTAGATATGGTCCATTTGGATATCTACTTCAAAGAGCTTTTAATAATTTATAGGATTGTCACATGAAAAGAAAGCGGGCAAGATAGTAAGTATCTATAAAGTCCTTACTATGTACCTGGCAATGTGCTAAGCACTGGGGGTACATATACAATAAAAGAAAGAACTTCACTGCCCTCTTTAAGGAGTTTACATTCTAATAGGGAGCTAAAAGGAGGCAGGAGGAGGGAAGGTACCTATTTAGGAGGATGGTGTCAAAGCCAAAAGCAGAGCCATCAGAGCAATGAAGGTTGTCTAGTCTGAGCCCTTCTCCAAGATGAAGGCTGTGGGAGGAGCTCATCAATGGCAATGGGGGCCATCAACTGTGGACGGATGGGAGGTAAGAAAGCTGCAGGAGCACATGAATGCTTTAGGGTGAGGAGGCTCCAAGGCACTGAGAGAAGTTCTAGGATAACATGGCAGCTGGGACATAGTCATGAAGTCCAGCAAGTCAGAAGCAGAACTGGGAGGGGGTGAATATTGGCTGACCTGGGCCCCTTCCCAAAATGGAGGTACTGGGAGGGAGAAGGAAAAAAACTTGTCCTGTTTAACCTAAACGGAGAAAGCAGGCGCAATTGGTGTACATTTCAAAGTGGCAAATTTAGGCTTCATTGAAAGAAAAAACTCCCTAAAGTGTAGAGCTATCCCAAAGTGGGATGGACCGCTTCAGAAAGTTGTAGGCTCTCCCTTCACTGAAGATTTTCAAGGGAAATTTGAATGACCATGACATTGTAGAAGGGATTCTTATTTAAATGGGAGTTGGATTAAATGCCTACTGAGATTTTATGATTCCTTCTAAAGTCAGAAGGGCCACTCTGAGTGAGTTTTGGAGCCATCTGACTTGTTCTTTCTTCAAGACATGATTTTATCATCGGAAATAAAACTAAAGAAGATGGATTACCATCTCTTTTCCTGCTATCCCCTAAGGACCACTAGACTATTCCATCTGACTTGCTATTGAAACTTCCTATATGCATTGTCTTCTATTAAAATGTCAGCTTCTTTAGAGGATGGCCTGTCTTCCTTTTCTATTCGTAATTCTGGTTCTTAGCACAGTGTTCTGCACTGAATAAGTGCCTTTTTTTTTTCATTCATTCATTCATCCATTCATTCATTCACTTAAAGGCACATCGGAATAAAACTTCCTATTTCTATCTTTTGACATGCTAGCTTTGTGGTTCCACTGCATGTCTGTAACTATCAATCACCCATAGGCTGGCTAGCACCATGTCCTTTAACAAAGCTCATGGAATCTTGCACTCTCTCCCAGGCCAACCCACCAGAGTAGGGCCCTGGGACAGTAGCTTTATTACCTTCCAGGGAGGCCAGAATAGGAATTATTGCCTTTGCGTGGGGATTAGAGCCCAAGCAGAGGCATCCTGAGGGATGTGAATGTGCTTCCTTGCCCAGTGATTTATTAGGGGTGTCTTAGTGTTGGGATGGATATTAAGTAGCATGTCATGATATATTTAGCAACAACTCGTGAATGTTACAGAAAAGCAGCATGCAACCTAAAGAAATAGGATTGACTGAATCTAAAGAGAGGCTACAAACAGAGCTGGGAGCATAAATTCACCTACCATTGCTGTGTAGAACTCATGCCAAGTTGTGTTTGAACAGGAAGTTGTAGTCTAGAATTTTTTTTCTTTTTTTGGCTAGGCCAATGGGATTAAGTGACTTGCCCAGGGTCACACAGCTAGTAAGTGTTATGTGTCCGAAGATGGATTTGAACTCAGGTCCTCCTGAATCCAGGGCCGGTGCTCTATGCACTGCGCCACCTAGCTGCCCCAACATAGTCTAGAATTCTAAGAAAGCTGATTACACAGTGTGGATTTATCAGGGAGCTAAAAGACCTATTTGAACTATAGCATCACCCCCAGGAGCATGCCATTTCAGATGAAGTCCTCAGATTCTCAGGAGAGGTAGGGAAGTCAGATGTGGCTTATGCCACCCTGAATGTGGCCAAGAATCCCTGCTATAACATTTCAGAGAAGTGGGTGTCCAGTCTCTTTTTGAAGGCCTTGAGTGAATGGCAGAGAAGCCAGCCCCTCCTGACAGAGCACATTCTACTCTGAGATCGCTGCTGCTGCCGTTCATTCTTCACTTTTGAAGAAGACCAACTCCATCTCAACATTGAGGTAGAATAGTGGAGGATAGGTGATGTCTTGACTTGCACATCAATTGGATTTAAGTGAGGCAGACTTGCACGAAATCATCAGCCTCACTCTCTCTTTCACATGGAAATCCAGTGGCAGGACAAAAATCAAGACAACTGGCGATGGCCCAGGATGCAGTGATGAACCTTGGTGTCTTCAATGTCTGACTCTCCCCTGTGGCTCCAAGATGCTGCAGCAAACGCAGTAACTGCCCCCCACCACCAATAAAACTGTCTCAGCAGGTGGGCTAAATCAGGTTCACGGTAACTGACAGATCTCAAACTTGTCGGTGAGTTAGGGGTGGTCTGCCCCAAGCATGTGAAGACTTCCCTTGGTGGAATGGTCAGAAGAGAACAATGTGTTCCTAGGGCCATGAAGATGACTGAAGCAAATGCTTAGAACTTGGAACTACTTTTGGATACTGCTAACGAGTAAGACAGTTTTCCTTACATCAATCCTAAATCTTCTTTCTTTAACTTCCACCCAATTCTGCTGTCTGAGGGTCAGCAAATCAAGCCTATTCCTGTTTCCATGTGATTGCCTTTCGATCTTTAAAAGACAGCAATCATGTTCCTCCTAAGTCTCCTCTTCTCCGGGTTAAACATCCCTGGTTCCTTCAGTCAACACGTATGTAGCGAGATCACAAGACTCTTCATCACCAAATGAGATTAAATGATGTAGAATATGTGAAGCACTTTGCGAACTTTGAAGTGACTGATAAATGCTAGCTATTAAAATATTAACGTCATCATCATAATAGTCATCATCATTATCATTATCATCATCCTCATTGCCCTTCCCTGGACATTTTCCAGTTTATTAATGTCCTCTTTGATATGTGTGCCCAGAACTCATCACAGTAGTCTAAATATGGTCTGAACAGGGCAGACTACAATGGTGGCTATTAGCAACCTAGTCTAGGAATGTATGCCTCTCTTAAAGCAGTCTAACATTCTATTAGTGAAATAACTTCTGAGGCAGGCTGGCTGAAACTTCATGAGTGGTTGTAAATGCAGGAAACCAATACTTTCCTTGCCCTCTGATGTAAGCATAATACACCTTTCTGTTCTCACACATGACACCCTATTTTCTATCTCTTTACCTTTGCATTGACTATCTCTCATGGCTAGAGTGCATTCTCTCCTCACCTCCATTTCAGAAAGTTCTTTTTCTTCCTTTAAGAGGTAGCTTAGGCATCATTTTTTATAAGAAAATTTGCCTGATTCTCCTCCTCCTTCTGTAACTGCTAGTGCCCTCTCTCCCAAATTACCTTGAAAGCAACAATTTTGCATATATGTGTATTTATGAATTTTATATTTATATTGTATATATATTTACAGCTATGTCTCATTAATTAGAAAATAAGTTCCTTTTGAATAGAGATTGTTTCATTCTTTGTATCTGGATTGCCCTACACAGTACTGTGCCACAATTAATTAAATTAAAGTAGACAATTAATTAATACTTCTTAAATAATTGACCAAGCATTTGATTTCCCACAGTTGCAATCTCCAGCAATGAGAAAATGGTTTTAATATATTTTATAACCTTTTGATTAAAGTATATCGATTTATATTGAAATGGCCTTTTCATATTAAGTTAGTTCATTAAATGATGCCATGTTTAAAATTTCTAATTTATTTAAGGCCAGTACTAAAAAAGGGCAACAAATAAGAAAGTTCTTTGCTACTTTATGTTTTAATACTATTGAGAAACTATTCTGTTAAACTGACTAAATATGTGTTGGTTTGGCTCATCATGTTTAACTCTGGTTAATAATTGTAATATTTTAGTTTCCATCAATAATTTCAGTTGTAAAACCTGACATATTTTACTGTGTTATTTGCCTTTGGTATATTTGTCCTTGTTACTGAACAGAAGTAGTCATATTCTCAAGCTAATTTGACCTTCTAGTGGATTTTATTTTATTTTATTTTATTTTTTAGTGAGGCAATCAGGGTTAAGTGACTTGCCCAAGGTCACACAGCTAGTACGTGTCAAGTGTTTGGTCTGAGGCCGGATTTGAACTCAGGTCCTCCTGACTTCAGGGCCGGTGCTCTATCCACTGCGCCACCTAGCTGCCCCTTCTAGTGGATTTTAAAACACATTCTACAACACACTTTCATTCTCAGGTATCTAAGTCATGCTCTGAGGAAACGTACAGCAGCAGTAAAGGACAAATCTTCAGATGGAATCATGAGGCTCTAAAATCATCAAAGATTCTTTAAAGATTTAACAATAAAAAGAACTTTGACAATTTTCTCATTGTTAATATCTAGCAAAGAATAAAATAGGAAGATATTTGCTCCCTATGGATATTTATCCCTGTAATGGTGGCTTTCCAGGGCAGAGACCAGACGAAAGAGAGATTCCCTATAAATCTGAGGTCCCCAGATGCTCCCATTTGCAGATGACATTACTCAATTGCATCAAGCCATGCAATATTGTAAATGCAAAATTGCTATTTGCAAATGTAAATAATCTAAAATTACTCAAAGGAGTCCTATCTGACAAGCTACAAAGCAAAAATGAGTGTATGAAAAAGTCTTTTGTGTCCATCAGTGCATGTTTCTTGGATGGGCACTGTAGATGGAAAATTAACCAGGTACAGAATTGACCCAGAAGCAGAGAGATGATTGGATAGGATATCATTTCTGGGATACTGTACAGTGTTTTAAAATTGTGAGTCATCCAAAAAGCAATGGAGGGACATATGGTGTCACAAGGAGTCCACAATACTTGACCAACAAACCTTGCACGGGAAGAAAGGAAAGAAACACTTATTAAGTGCCTTACATGTACAAAGTACTTTACAAATATTATCTCACTTGAGCCTCTCAACATCCCAAGGAAGTAGGTGCTTTTATGATCTCTATTCTACAGTTGAGGAAACTGAGGCAGACAGCGGTTAAGTGACTTGCCTGTGGTCACACATCTAGCAAATGTCTAAGGCTAGCTTTGAATTTAGATCTTCCTGGATCTGGGATCAGTACTCTATCCACCATGATAGCTAGCTGCCTCTAGACAGGAGCAGACAAAGGGAGTTGAATGATGGAAAAAAGGAAATGGCCTGCTCATGTAATGAGAGAGAGTTAATTGTTGGATCCCCTAAGTGCTCCCTTGGTATCCTTGCAATAGGAAGATATTTACAGAAAGGCCTATACCATTCTAAATGAATCACCTGGAGAGGATTTACAAGAGCGCACGGACAAGAAAGTCCTACCAATGCTAGTGCCCTCCCTTCAAAATCACCCTGGTACCCACATCAGTGAGACTACAGGTCCGTTAAAACATTAAAACCAATAACTAACTATGTGGCTGAAGTTGAAATAGCAACAGATGGAGACCTTCTGCCTAGTCATTCCCATTCATACGAGTTTCATGGAAGGAATCCTATTCCATATCCTTCTCTATGCTGGCATACATTCCTTCCTGGTAAGAAAAAAGGGAAAGGAAACTCTTCTTCCTCCTTCTCACAATTTTGGCCAAACCACGAGAGACAGATTGTTATAATGGATAAAGTTTCAGGCATTTAACTATATGGTGATGGGCATTGATCCTGCCATCATTCTGATTCAAGCCCTCTTCACCCTGTGCCTGCTCCTGGGTCTGCCTGCCTCATGTCTCTCCCCACTTCCAATCTATCCTCCATTCAGCCACTAAAGTGATTTTCCTAAAGCTCAGGTCAGACAATGTCAGCCCTCTACTTTTCTAGGGGCTCCCTATCTCTTCTAGGATCAAATACAAGAGCCTGTGTTTAGCATTGAAAGCCCTTCATAAAGTAGGCTTTTTCCAGTCTTCTTACACTTTACTCCCTACCACATACTCTTCCATGAACAAGAAACTCCATCTCTTGGCTTCTGGCATTTTCTCTGGCTGTCTCCCACGCCTGGAATCTTTCCCTCCTTTTCTCCTCCAACTGGCTTCCCTGGCTTCTTCCTTCAAATTCCAAATAAAATTCTATTTTTGACTGGAAGCCTTTCAACCAATCAATCATTATTAAGTACCTACTATGTGCCAGGCACTATGCCAAACCTTTCCCAGCCCCCTCTTAATTCTAGCGCCTTCCTTCTCTTAATTATTTCTTGTTTACCCTGTATATAGTTTGTTTGTATATGTTTGCTTGTTCTTTCCTCCTTTGGAGTGTTAGCTCCTCAAGGGGAGAGATTTTCTTTTGTCTTTTTTATATTCTTAATATCTAACATAGTGCCTGGCATATAATAGGTGCTTAATAAATGTTTATTGTTTAATATGTTTATGATGTTTAATAAATGACAAATTATAACCTCTCAGTGTCTCAGTTTTTTCATCTGTTAAATTAAGTAAATATTACTTGACAACTTACCTTTCAGTCTTGTGTGGCAAAGTGTTTTGCAATTGCCAAGTTGTTATAGAAATATGAATAGTCACTATTATTAACAGCCTCACTTATCAGAGGTAAACTCCAGGAGAGAGTCACTAGCTTCTTAGCTGAGTTCTACAGAGGGAAAAGGTCCGGTAGCTTTGGGCAGTAGTTGAAGGTTCAATGTGTAGAGGGAACCCCCAACTCCCTTTTGGTGCCACTTTCTCAAATGCACCCCATATCTTCTGCCTAGTTTATCAATACTCAGAACCCTCCTTCTCTACCACAAAGCCCCAGCTATGCCTGCCATTCTAGAGAGCTTCCTGTACTTCAGAGCCAGGGGTGGGGAACCTGTGGCCTCGAGGCCACATGTGGCCCTCTAGGTTCTCAAGTGTGGCCCTTTGGATTCGGTCAAAAGGTCACACTTGAGGACTTAGAGGGTCACATGTGACCTCGAGGTCACAGGTTCCCCACCTCTGCCAAACCATTCTAACACTCATGAATAGGAGTTTATTCCTTCTCTCATTCAATCCCATGGCTAGATAATCTAATGCCTTCTCTCTTCAGACATCTTTTTCTTTTTGCTTTCACAAAGGATTTTAGTGCTTAAACCCAAAGGACTCTCTCTAGCACTTGGAATTTCTGGCTTTTTGGTAGGTCAGAAGAAGCAATAATTATGGCCTGGGGGTGGGCCCCCCCTCAAAAACCAACCATAGAAGGCAGCTTGGCATAATGAAAATTACCATTGATGAGCAGGTAAGCCTAAGAGCCTTAAGAATGGCGATACCATACTACATCCTCCCTGTCATACCTCCCCAAAATACCCAACACTCATCTTGCTTTCAGCCCAGTCACCTTGGCCATCATCCTAGGAAGCAATCCCTATGGAAACATAAACTGGCAACTGATTCTCTAGATGCTAAAGCACCTTAACAAACACAACTACTGAAGATGCAGATAAGAAATTTTTTGACATCAAAGTCTGTGGCAAATGTTTCCACATCAGAAACAGAGATGATTTCATCAGATTGATTCATCAATCAATGATTTTAAAGAAGGTACAGTAACATCTCCTTTGATGCAACACATTAAGAACCACAGGACCTTTGCATCTGACTTGTAGCTGAAACCTCCTGTATGTGTTGTCCCCCCATTAGAATGTGAGAGAAGAGGGTGTCTCCACTTTTCTGTTCATTGTTGTTCATCCTTCATTTTCAAAGAGGACCAATGACATCGTGGGTGGTGTCTTGTCTTGCTCATGAATTGTATTGTATTGTAGAACTTAACACAGTGCTTTGCATGTAGTCGTCATTTAATAAATGTTTTCTTCAGACTTCCTTCCATCCGTCCATCCATCCATCCATTCATTCATTTTGAGACAAAGGATTTGGATGTGTCGTCAAATCATTTTCCCTCTCTGGGTCTCAGTTTTCTTCTGTGTAAAATGAGCAGAGTGAACTAAATAATATCACCAGTCCCTTCTAGCTTGTAATTTTATGTCTGTTGGTTCTATTTATGTCTGGAGCTAAATGCTGCCCCAGAATGTATTCAGACATTGCATAGCCACTTTTCCAGTGTAAAAGGGGTGGAATTCTCTGCCCCTGTTCGTGTAGATCCACCGAGGACTTTTCACTGAAGATATGAGCAAGAGTCCATTTGATAATCTGTGAGCTAACCATGTTCTTCTAGAAGAGTTAGGCCAAACCTTACATAGCAAAACCTTTTCACCCTGGACTTGGGCCTGGTGCTGCCACAAGCAACTAAAACTTCCACCAGCTTTGTCTCTGTGAGCTGAACATTCCTATGGGTCTTTCTTACTTGGCTGGTTGGGTTATATTCGATCCCCATCCCTGAAGATACAAGGCTGGAATCCATTCTATTTGCCAAAGAACTCTGCCCCATCCCACCCACCCACTAGGATGTTTTTTTCTTTTTTTTTCAGTTTGGCCCAAAGGAAAAGCCAATCATTGTTTCTCTCTTGGCTAATTGGAGACAGTCTGGCCACAAACACCCTTCTTTGTACATTTCCGCTCTTGGACAAGTTGAGGCATCCTGCAGAGGGGCTGCTGGACAGTAGCCATGGGTGGGGTATCCAAGGACAATAATTGCCTTGCAGTCTGACATTCCACCCCAGTGGAATGCTCCATGGAACAATGGAAACAGACGTGGGTGCAGCAGCTTGCTGGGCTATGGTGCCTGCTGTCTTTGGGAACCTTTGGGTTGCTTCCCCAAACCAAGAACTCATATTAAAATTTTTTAATGATATATTTTGTCTTGACACCAGCAGGACTTCCCAATACTCTTCTCCCAAACTCCCCCATATGTAGCGCATTTCCAGAAGCCATCTAATGGAGTGATTTTTTGTGAGATGATGCCAGCAACTGATAATACTGTACATGTTACTTTCCCCAAGAGCTCTTATGTGAAAAGGGATCAGATGTAATGCTGGTACTTTTGTTGTGTGTTTCCTGAAATTTCTCATTGTCTATGCAGGTAATAAGAGTTTCCTCGTGTCCCCTAGATGGCCACTCTCCTACTCATCATCAGGGCACAGGATGATTCTTTTTTGCCAGATGAGATGGTTCCTTTTTTTTTTACTTCCTCAGAGGAGGCCAGTGTGGTAAAAACACTTTCTTTGTGCTACAGTTCTACAGTTGTTTGTATTCTTACTCCCAAAGAAGTCATGTCTCAAACATGATTTCATCTATCTTATTTGAATGTTGTTGTTTGGTCATTTTCAGTCATGTATGACTCTTCATGACCCTACTTGGGGTTTTCGTGGCAAAAATAATGGAGTGCTTTGCCATTTCCTTCTCCAGTTCATTTTACAGATGAGGAAACTGAGGACAATGGGGTTAGGTGACATGCCTAGGGTCATACAGCTGGTCTGAGGCCAGGTTTGAACTCTTCCTGACTCTAGGCCCAGTAGTCTATTCCACTGCACCACCATTTTCTTGAATAATCTAGGGCATCAGGACCTTCCTTTCCCATTTTTTTTTCAAATGAGAGAAAATGAGTGCCATCAAGATAAGAGAGGGATTTGTTCAGGACCACACTCTATTGAAGGAATAGGATTAAGAATGGAGTTTGGTGTAAGGGAAAGCGTTCAGGTTGTGGAATTGGGAGAGAGGTAACTTTTCCATGATGGGCAAGTTTCTGAACCTCAGTTTCTCCCTCTGTAAAATGGGAATAATGGCACTGTATCTCATCCAGTTGTTGTGAGACTTGACTGGGTTGATGAACGTAAAGTACTTTGCAAATCTGAAACTGGTACATAAATGTCAGCTATTCTTATTCTCTCTCTCTCTCTCTCTCTCTCTCTCTCTCTCTCTCTCTTTCCAGGTAGTATTCATGCCTCTTCTTCCCATCCATTTTTTTTTCCTAGTAAGAGTAGACGCAAGGCCGACTTAGTGAATGAACAAAATAATTGCTCAATTTGGTAATTGATGTTTTCATTGCTAGGCTCTCTGAGGCCTGCCAGGGCAAAGTAGGAGTGGCAGGATTACAATGAGGATAGACAGGAGTTTGCAGAGGGCATACTTTCTCTTCTCTTCCCTCTCTGAATTTCATTCTGAATTCTGGAGTCTAGTCATTTTGTACTTAGATTCAAAACAGAAGGGAAATGAAATAGTGCGGTAAAAAGAAGGACACAAAACTGTCATTCTGGGCTTTGTGTAGGGGAGAAGATAGAAGAGAGCTATTTATTAGAGACTCTAGAATGTGGTTTAAAACTAGGAGAGATCTTAGAGATCATCTAGTCCAATCTCCTAATTTTACAGATTTATAGGATCAGAAAACTGACTTACCCAGGTCACTTAGTGACAGTGCTTTAAGGTATATATACATATACACACATACATATACACATACATACAAACACACACATATGTATGTATATAGATGTGTGTATATGTCTACATACTAATTTCATCTTCACAATAATCCTACAAAATAAGCTATGTCTTTTTCCCCCTCACCTGAGAAAGGCTAAATGACATGACCAGAGTTATACAGCTAATAAACGTCTGAGCCAGGATTTGAACTCAGGTTTCCCGCATTCTGCTGTAATACTTAGCTCCCTACTAAGCAGAAGGAAGGGAATTAACATTCATAAAGCACCTATTGTGCATTAAGCACTTTACACATTTTATCTCATTTGATCCTCTCAACAACTTTGCAAGTTGGGTGCTGTTATAATCTCCATTTTTCTTTAGAGGAAACGGAGGCAGAGGTTAAGTGACTTGCCCAGGGTCATACAGCTAGTAAGTGTCTGAGTCTGGATCTGAAATCAGATCTTTCTGACGTCAGGATCAGCACTCTATCTACTGCACCACATAGCTCCTTGAGGATAGAGATTCTTTGAGGCAAAGGAGAGGAGTGAGTACATTCCAGGCATGGGACATGGTCAGTGAAAAGTCAAGGAAGTGGGAAATGGAGTGTCATGTATAAGGAACAGAAAAGCAAGTTAGGCTTGCATAGGGGGAAATAATGTACAATAAAGCTGTAAATAAAAGTTATAGTTGAATTGTGAAGGGTTTTAAAAGCTAAACAGGGAGTTTCTCTTTTACTGGAGAGCAATAAGGTCAGACCTTCAACCTCTCCCCCTTTATAGATACCTATCCTACTGCTATTAAAAATGCCAAGCCTTGGACACCCAAAAATAATAACAAAAGCAACAATAACAACAACAAACCACCTTAACTAGACTTTATCATGCTCTCAAGCTATCTTCCTCAGTCTCTTCTTTTTTCCTTTAGGCAAACTCCTAGAAAGAGTTATTTACATATGTTGCCCCTTCTTTTTCCGCTTCCACATTCCTCAATCCTTTGACATCTGGTTTTCAATCTCGTCACTCAACTGAAACTGCTCTTTTCTAAAGATATGAATAATTTTTAATTGCCGTATATAATGGTCTTCTCATTCCTCATTCGTTTCAACCCATCTTCTGCATTTGACAATGCTGGTTACCCTCTTTTGGATATTTTACTCTCGCCTGGTTCTTCTGCTGCCTAACCACTCTTTAATCTCCTTGGCTACCTCATCATCCATATCATGCCCTCCACACTGTAGATGTTTCCCAAAATGTTCTTTCTCTCTCTCTCTTTCAACTTATCAGCTCTCATTGGTTTGATGACCATTTCCATGCAGATGATTCATAGACCTGTATAGCCAGCTCCAGTCTCTCCCTGAAAGTCTGTCCTGTATCACCAGTTGCCCATTGGACATTTCAAAGTACATGTCCCTGGAGGGATGTCAAACTCAACATATATAAAACAGGACTCTTTGCCCCCAAGCACTACTCTTCTGAACTATCCTATTTTTTGTGATGGTAACACTATTCTTCTAGTCCCCAAGTCTATAACACTGATGATATCCTCAACTCATCACACTCCCTCACTCCGTGTGTCCAAGTTGATGCATATCTACCTCCACAACATTTCTCACATTTGACTTTTTCTTTACACAGATACCAACATAGTCCAGTCCCTCTTTTCCTCTAACCCAGATGATTGTATGTGGCCTCTTAATTGGTGTCTCTGCCTTAGGTCTCCCTATTCTAGTCTATCCTCCATACTGTTGCCAAAATGGTTTTCCTCAAGCACAGATGTCACTCTTATTCTCAGTCATTTCTAGGATCAAATATAAACTCCTTTGTTTAGCTTTTAACACCCTTCAACACCTGGCCCCAACCTACTTTTGGAGTTTCATTGTATAATTCTCTTCTTTTCACACCTTGAGATCCAACCAAAATGGCTTACTTTCTGTTCCTTACAGCTTAGGGTCCATCTCCCTTTCCACATCACTCATGTCTGGTGTACACTTCTTCCTCCCCTCTCCCTCGTAGAAGCCCTCTCTTTCTTCAATATGTGACTGACACACTACCCTCTCAGGAAGACTTCCTTGATATCTCTAGCTGGTGCCTCCTTAAATTATCTAGTATCAAACTAGTTTGTATTTATTACCATATGTTCTCTTTATATTTATTCCACATATATTTACATTTATGATCTCCCTCTGTTCAAATGTAGGGTCCTCAGGAGGAAGGATTGTTTTATTCTTTGTATTTGTACTTCCCAATGCCTAGTGTGGTGCCAGGAATGTAGCACATGCTTAATAAATACTTGTTGATTGGCTGATTGTTGATTGATAAATCTCATTCTTTTATTCCAAACATATTGTTTGCACCACTACACTATAACCAATTAAAAAAAAGTTAATAAAAAGAAAAAAAAACAAGAGGAAGGCCTCCACAACATTGCCTAATATTCTCTATGAAGATCCATGGGAGAATTTTGTATAGAATGAGAAAACATTGATCTGCATCAATGGAGGAAAGGTTCACACTCCCTCACTGAATTATGGAGCTACCAAACCAAGACTAATAAAAAGGAAAAAGGAAGATATGATTCTTGGAGGAACTGATAAGATACAAATGGGTTGGTAGAGAGAGGGTCAATTGGTAAAGCAAGAACTGGGGCTTTTGGAGGAAACAAAGTATGATGAGTTTCTTTATTGTGCATTCCTGTCTGTTTTCACAAAAGGAAAAATATCATTCATGTAGAGGTATCTAGAAAGTGTTTTAAAAAAAGTATTTACGTGGGAAAAATAAGGCAGTGCTTCAGTCTGAGAGGTAGGAGAAATTTGGAGAGACAGATGAGCCTACATTTTCCAGTGGGTGTGCTGGTGCTAATTAATTGCAAATTAAATGTCAGGATTGTTCACGGCCCATACCATGACAGTGAGTAACATATTATTTGGGCTGTAAAAATTCCATGTCTTGGTAATTAATATAGCATTTGGCATTTATACAGTATCTTTCATCTGAAGCCATTCAAGCTCTCTGTGGACCTGGCCCCATTGACACTCACAACCAGCTAATGAGGAAGACAGGAGGCTGACTGAATTCTTACCCTTTCAGAGGTAGAGAAAAAAAAGTCAGGAGAATTGCCCATAGCTCCTTGGTGAATAGCTACATATATACCACCCAAACACCTGTATGAAAAGGAAGGAATTTAGTCACCTGAATATTTGATCCATGTGACAATAAACATCCAGCAATTTAAGAACATCTGGAAGATTGACTGAGAGCTCCACTATTCACCCAGATGTTCATCATCAAGTAGATGTTTGGCAGTACGAAGTGAAAAAATTTGGCTATGTTTTGCTTGATTTGGGGATGGGGGAGGGGGTAGGATTGAATTGCCCAGTTGTGTTTGTGTTATATTAGCAGAGATGTAGTCAGGTGAATCAAGGACAGATCAGGAAATGGAATGAAACAGGATCAAACTCCTAAAGGTATTTATTACTCTAGCCTTGGTGCTCCAAATTGAACAATGCCCCATACTTTGCTTCTAGTTAGTTTCTTCCTTGTGGTGTTGAAGCATCATCTTGATTCCTTGCATTTCCATTTGGATCTGTGCAAACTAGGGACAAAGAAATGTGTGGTCTGACTTTCTGTGATGTGAAAAATGTTTGAAGGAAGGCAGACTGAGACAAGGCAAAGACTTTAGGGAAATTCATTCCGTTTTTCTCCTGGCTGAGACCTATGAGTATAAGGGAGATGGCATTATAGAGGTAGCTAAGTCTTGTCTCTCCCCCAACCCCTGGTTTACTCCTTTGCTTCAGGAACTAATGGAGACAAAGTGCAGTGGAGTCCCTTCCTCTTTACACTTCCTCCTCCTGTGTTTTCCCATGAGCTTTTGCCTTTTTTTTTCCTTCTCTCAACACTCCCTAAGGGCTCACTGATGGTTTTAACATAGCAGCATCCACCTCCTTTCTTTCCCCCAGTGTTTTGGTCCTTTATGCCCCCTTAGTATCATAGGAAGTCAACAATGGTGCTCAATTTTTCATCAGATCCCCTTCCTATGAGCATTGGGCCTATTAAGGAGAAGCTTATAAATCATTAAAACTTAAAGCAAATTGTACTTCGCTCACACATAGCATGGGGCCATGCTTTATGAATGCCTATGGTCAGTACTTAATACATATGTGCTATGTTGAATGTAAATGACTTCAATAGGATCTGAGGAAAGGGGGAAGGACCTTGGAGATATCCAGTGTTCTTATTTTAGAAATGGGGAAACTGAGACCTGGAGTGAGGAAATAACTGGTCCAACTTTAAATAGTAGCTTAGCATTCAGTGTAGCTGCCAAATAAGTGATTGGAATTTTGAATAAAAACATTAAACTAGCTCAGAAAATTTTAAGGAGGTACAAAAAATCAGATTTATCAAGGGAGACTAGTCACATTAGTTTTGCATTTTTTTCTTCCTTTGTCTGATTGTGGATTTCATTACTATTTTTCTCCCACCTGACTTTATAATCAATATGTGTTCTTCTTGACCACAGTTTCTATACTCTCTAACAAAGACCTGGGTTATTAAATAATACTGGTATGAATATAGTACAGAGAAGGTGGTAGGTAGAGGTGACTCCTTGACTTCCCATGGCTTCTGACCAGCATCAATTAATCAATCAGTCAACAATTATTTATTAAGATCCTACTATATGACAGGCACTCCAGTAGGCACTGGGACATAAATGTGATGAATGAAGCATGTGAGGCAGTTAGATTGGGTAGAGTGCTAGGTTTGGAGTCAGAAAGACTTGACTTCAAATCCTGCCTCAGACACACATTAGCTATATGACCCTGGGCAAGTCACAGACTCAGCCTCAGTTTCCACACAATCTGACTTAGAATATGTTAGGTATTGACTATAATTTAATCTAGTACCTCCAATCGTCCATTTCAGTAGACAGTAGGAGAGTGAGAATTCTGCTGATAGCTTCTTCAGTGAAGATGGAAGCAAAGGATATTTTCAATCTTTCTACTATGTCTTAGGTACTGCTTGTTCCACAGTTCACAAGATACCCCACTATTTCTCCAACTATATCCCCTCCATTTGATAGACTAAAAGAATTTGAAAGTCCCACCTGCACTTCAAATTCAACATATCCCAAACTATTCTCATCATTTGCCCTAAATCTAATCCTCCTAATGAATTTTCTAGTTTTGTCTCTGGCTCCAGGATTTCCCCAATTGGTCATGTTTGAAATCTTGAGCTCATTCCTGACTCTCCCTTGTCCCTCACCTCTCAGGTTCAATTAGCTGCTGTGTCCTGTCAGCTTCCCTCTATTAATCTCTTGAAGTCACTTCTTCACTAGAACCTCTCCCATTTCACTAGTAGAGACCCTCATTATGACTCATCTGGGCTATTACCATAGTTTCCTAATGATTTCCCACTTCCATTCTCTCCCTGGTCCAATCTCTCCTTTATAAAGCTTTAGGACAAATCTTCCAGACATATAGATCTACTCATATAGTTTCCACACGAAAACCTTCAGTAGTTCTCTATTGCTTGCTCATTAACATTCAAATTCCTTTGTCTAACATTCAAGACCCCCCATTTTCTGACAACATTTGGCCTTTTCAGCTACTCCTCCTCTCTTTTTCCCTTTAGAGACAGACAGAGTGCTGGCTTAACCACCTTCAGAATCAGAATGGCCTGGGTTAAAGTCCTACCCCTGACATATACCAACAGTCTGGACCTGGGCAAATCATTTGACATTAGGGTGTCCACAGGCAATCTTCTGAATTACTTATCTGTATTGATAAAAGGAGTGTCTTCACAAGGAGTTCCCTTGTGATAAAATCAGAAACCTGGACCAAGAGAACATTAGACAGCATGTAGAATAGACATTGGACTCTGACCCTCCCCTTACCCCCAAATTATCCTTATATTCCAGACAAATAAGAATATTCAGTGTCCCCATCACAATTTCCTGCCTCCATATTTCTGTTTCCACTGTTTCCTATGGTTAGAATGTCTTTAACGTTCCTCTGCCCATGCTGAAACCCCATCAAGCCATTAACATTCATCTGAAATGCAGATTCATATCTGAAATCTTCTCTGATCCCCTGTGTTAGCAAATGTATCATATAGCATTTGGTTCTGTAACTCTAAAATACGTAATGTATTATTGTTATCTGTATTTTTGTCTTCTTTTTTGTTATTGCTATTGAGTCATCTCATTCATGTTTGACTTTTTGTGACCCCATTTGGGATTTTCTTGGTGAAGATACGGGAGTGGTTTGCCATTTTTTCTTCCAGCTCATTTTACAGATGAGGAAACTGAGGCAAACAGGTTAAGTGCTTTGCCCAAAGTCACACAACTGGTCAGTGTCCAAGGCCAGATTTGATTCAAGAAGAAGAGTCCAAGCCCAGTGCTCTATGCACTATGGCACCACCGAGCTGCCCTTATTGATATCTCTATTTTTGTCTTGTCCCCTTATGATGCCTATTTGGCTCTGGAAGGGCAGAGACTGTCTTATCTAAACTTTCTGTCTTCTGAAACTTAGCACGATGCTTAGCATACATATCATGTTCAACAATTCTTAAAAATGAATGCTTGGATGCATGCATTTCTTTAAACTGGTTCTAGAAGTCCTTTCCAGGTAGACTCATACACTAGTAGGTATTCAAGAATTAGCTGAAAGATACCCCAGAGATGATCTAGTTGGCCCTCTCCATTTTACAATTAACATTTCATAAGTGTGTATCATGGGCTAAGTATTGTGTTACTGTTAGGGCAGCTAGGTGGCTTCATGGTGCATAGAACGCTGGGCCTGGAGTCAGGAAGACTCACCTTCATGAGTTCAAATCTGGCCTCCGACTCTTACTAGCTCCAGCTGTGTGAACATGGGCAAGTCGCTCAACCCTATTTGCCTCAGTTTCCTCATCTGTCAAGTGAACTGTAGAAGGAAATGACAAACCACTCCAGTATATTGGCCAAGAAAACCCCAAATGGGGTCATGAAAAGTCAAACACAACTGAAATGACTCAACAACAAAAACAGCAACACTGTGTTAAGTGTTGGGGACGCAACAAAAAGCACAAAACAGTCCTTGCTGTCAAGGAGCTCATAATCCACTAAAGAAGACAACGTGCAAAAAAAAAAACAAAAAACAAAAACACAATATAAACAAGACACATAAAAATAAACTGGGCATTATCTCCTTGGGTAGATTAAGGAAACCTGGGGCAGAAAGCTTTCCTTAAGGGAGGCTTGACGAAGAATGGCGAGAACTGGACTAGAGCCAGCATCTTTTAAGTTCCAGGAGTTTTTCACCACACGGGCTGTTCCTCTATGTTGTGGGGGACACTTTATTTCTAATTTTCACCTTTAAAAAGCCTCATTTGCACGCTACCTGTTCTCCCTCTCCTCAGCATCCCCTTTCTGGTTTGATTTCTGTGAGAGTCCATGTTGCTTGGCCACTTCCCAGTAAAATCACATAACTCCAGACAACACAGCTTGAAATAAGACGATTCAACCAAGTTCATTCCTGATTCCATGTGCTGTACAAATAATCTTTCAGGCACACTCTCTCCTAAAATACTTTCTGAAGTAAAATAATAGCCACAGAATTAAGCAGTAAGTGATAGCAGATGGTGAGAGGTACAGACAAAATTGAGAAGATGGTTTGCGTTGCTTTTGGAGTGAAGACAATGAGCAAGGTGGAGACAAGTTTCAGATGGCAGGAGCCATCTGGAGGCTTGCTTCCAGAGCCTGGTGCTATGTATGTTAAACAGGGAATGCCAGGATTTAAAGATAGAAGACAAAGAGGAGATTCACAATGATATTATACACTCAGAAAATACTAGCGTCTCTAAGAAGTACTTTTTTTTCTTTTGAAACAAAAAAGGGAATTTTGACCTTGAACTTGACATGACTAGACTGTGAAGGTTTTTTAATATGATTAAGTTATCTGAGGTAGGAATCTCTTTCTTTGCCCCTTGGGAACACTTGGAATTGGTTCTAGCTTTAGGAATTACTATCACCCAAGCAGTCTTAGCTGGGCTTGGGAGTAGAGCATAAAAAGACTTTCCTCCTTTTTGCTACCAGGCACCAATCCTTCTACCTCAATATGATACACAGAGATAGCATGTAAATTGATATCCTCTTGTCCTACGCTGTGCTTATACAGGGAAGCAAGAAGTCTGGAGCATTAATTACTACCGGTGTGAATCTGGGCAAACCCCTTCCCTTCTCTGCACGTTGATTTCTTCATCTATAAAATGGGGGGAGGGGTAACACTGGATGATCTTATAAAGTCAGTTCTGCTTCTGTAATTCTCAAATGGACTCATGATCTCATCAATTTGGGTGTTCCCATCAATGATCTCAAATCACAATGCATACATGCCTGCCATTCCTGTACTAATCTTGATCACATTTTCCCATCAATTCCTCACAAGCAATACATTCAAGATATTGGAAGCCTTCCCCAGTTTCTCCTGAAATAAGGATCTAGTCTGCCTTTCTCTGGCTTTCTACCTGTTATCCCTTGTACTCACCCAATGACCAGTAGATCTTGTCTGCTTAATATACAATAACATCACGGCATCGCATAGTCCTGTTCTTTGAAGTTTCTCACTGGTTATAGGTTCACACCCACCATGTGCTTTCCTCCTGACATTTGTTTAATAATTATTTTTAATTACTGAGAGAGTGTTATATTCCATGTCTCATAGTCATGCATTAGTACCAATAGAATGTTGGCATTAAGAAAGATGGACCTTTGTTTCTAGGAGCTTAGGTTTGTTAAAAAAAAAAAAGTAATCCATCCAGTTTTCTTCTTCTGATCCAACTTTGTGCACAGTTCATTGTCTAATTGTATTGTCTGTCCCAGATATTCATTTGAGAGGAAGCTATGTAGTTTTATTGACTATACTTATGATGTGAGTTGGTGTGGGGATTATCTAGTGAGAAGCTTCCCCTTCTAATTAAGATCAGCACCTTTTCTACAACAGATAGTCTTAGAGTGCTACCTAGTACATAGAGAATGAAATGATTTGCCCAGAGTCATATGGATGTATGGGACTTGAATTCAGGTTTCGCTGACTCTAAGGCCAGCTTTTAATGCACTACACCACAGTGGGAATGCTTATTATGAGTATTGCAATAAAAGATCATTAAGTAACCCAGAAAATAATATTTCTAGTTGCCCTTGGATATATGATAAACCCAACTCCCCCACCTCCTTTCTTTGCCTTTCCCGGGAAATTTGTTAAGTCTTTTCATTTAGTTGTAGCTTTCTTCTTTCTCTTGGTTTCATTTATAATGAGAATGTGAAAATTGATAGAATTCAGCTCATCCAACAGAATCTCTATTTACTAACCACTGGAGAAAGGTTTTTCATGTAGAGTAAGAATAACCAAGTTAAGTAGTCTAAAACTTGTGAGATCCTCAGTGCCCTTTTCATGGCTCTGCCACCATCACTACAGAAGCGCAGGGAGTTGCAAAGGACTGAGGATCATTTATTTTATTTTTTCTTTTGTGAGTTCTCATGTCAAAGAATACATTCCTAAGGGACCACCTAACTACTATGATGAGCCTTTTTGTACTTTGCCAAGCTGGTCCTCAGGAAGCAAATTAACAGTCTGCTGCTAGGTCCAGACTCAAAGACTTACCAACACAATAGAACCTACAATAGTTTTGTGTTTTTCTGGCATAGAATTGAGAACCCAGTGTCATCTCCACTCCTTGATGAGTCATTGGAATAAAACATTGTGGAGGCAGTCTCAAGAATGCTACAGGTTAGAGTCAGCTAGATGGTGCAGTGGATAGAGCACTGGCCCTGGAGTTGGGAGGACCTAAGTTCAAATCTGGCCTCAGACACGTGATACTCACTAACTGTGTGACCCTGGGTAAATCACTTAACCCTGACTGCCTTGCAAAAAAAAAAAAAAAAAAGAATGCTATAGTGTGTCCCAAAAATCATAGTGTAGCTTTATTTATGCTTTATAAAATATTGCATAATCTATTTGTTTTGTTTAAATATAACATAATATAATATCATTATATAATATGATGTAATATATTATATTAATATAATATGATATGACATAGTATATTACATTAATATAATATTATTATATAATATGATATGATATATTAAATTAATATAATATTAGTATATTATGTATTGTGTGATATATTATGCCAATATATTATTATATAATATGTTTATATTAAATTTATTAATGCTATTATTTAAGCTGTTATAGCTTAAATCTACACTAAAACTTTTGGAGCATCTTATATTAAAGCCAATTCAATTAAACAAGCATTTATAACAAAGACAAGAAGGGACTGATAGGATCACCAGGGTGACTCACATACCTAAAGCCTTCCTCCTTCTCAACTAGAACTAGAGAAAAGGAAGGGGTGGGCAGACTGGCAGTTAATCTATTACTATGACTATAGCCACACCAACATACCAATGAAAGAGCTGTTGTGAGAATCAAATTTGATTATGTAGGTAAAGGGCTTTTTAAACTAGGAAAAACAGCCAGGGAGAACTCATAGTGAGAACAGGCAGTTAACAGTCATTAGATGTAAAGGCCCCAAGCCAAATGACACTCTACATGAGTTAATTCTAGACAGGGTAAGGGCTCTGAACCATGAACTCATATTCAAACTAGGATCTAGTTTGGAAAACTAACCATACAAAGAATAGAAAATTCACGAAAACCGCTGGGAATAGTGAGAGCCAACAAACCTATCTTTTTAGCCTTTCTGACTTCTAATTCAGCAGGTGGATTCCAGTAAGACACAATACACAGTAGTTGCTCCATACAGAGAGGAGTGGAAGGACAGAGAGTCAATAAAAATCTAGTTGAGCCACATTACAAATTCACAAGTCTATGGTCCCAAGGGTTAAATAACAAGTATGACAATAGTTTACAATTATACTCTACATTAACATTTTCAAAAAAAACCTTACATATATTCTCTCAAGAACTCTGTGAGGCTGAAAGTACATTTATTATTATTTTCATTTTACAGATGAAAAAATTGAAATTCATTGAAATGAAGTGACTTGTCTAGGGTTTTACCACTCCGAGTAAACGGTCAAGTTGGAATTTAAGCCTGGTCCTTCTGACTCCAACACAATATACCATACCATACAGAAGAGAAATTCAATAAAGAAATCAGACTAGAGTAGGGAGCAGGGACTTGAATAAAAGTTGAATAATGGTTTGTGAGCCTGTTATCTTTCTCTTTGAGGTTATTAAACACTGCGTTTGGTCAGATATCCTACTTCACTGATGCTGGCACGTATCAGAACATCCACAGAGAATGGCATGTACCAACCTAAAACAAATGTTCTCATAGTGTTTCTTAAAAAGAAAGGTACTTCATAGAATGCCAACCCATCTTCACTTGGAATTCAGTATGATGCCATGACTATGTTGCTCTGTTGCTTTGTTTTCCCCTGAGATCTAACCATGGAAGACCTTGGCATCATCACCTATGAAGCAATCCTCACTGGTCTCCAAGTTAGAAGACCTGAGTTCTAAATCCAGATCTTCTGTGGGATGACTTAGGCGCCATACCTAAGGGCATCCCCAAACTCACAGAGTGAGTCCCCCGGGGAATGGCTACCCTGCATTTAAGGAACTAGTCTACATCTGGGTCTATACTTCCTCAAACATTTAATGATCAACCAGAGGACACAATTAATTCAAAATAGTTTAATTTAGATGAAATATTTAGAAGATTGTGTGGCATAAAGCCACCAAAGAAGACTGAAGTCATGAATGCCAAGCTAAGAGGTCTAGACTTTACTTCATAAGCAATAGGGAGCCTCAAGTGAGATTTTTTGAGTAGTGGAGGGATGTGGTCACTCCTGCACATTAGGAAGATCAAGCTTACAGATAGATGTAGATTGGGTTAGGAAAGGGAGAAACCAGGGACTGCGATGACTTCAGCAATAATCCAAGAAACAGACAATAAGAGCATATATAAGGGTGAGGCTGGCAAGAATGGAAAGTAGGGGAAGCAGCCATTCTATAAAGCAATTTGGAATCATTCACAATATTATTCAACTGTGCGTATCCTTGGTTCCAGCTATGACTGTCAGGCACTATTGGGAGGATCAAATGAGATATTTGTAAAAAATACTTAGTACATGGCACATGTAGGTACTTAATAAATACTTATTATATAATCCTTATTATCTTTCCCTCCCTATTAGGCCTAGAAATCAAATAAAGAGGTAGAGGATCTATATGTATAAAATATCCTATTGAGAAGTGACTGAACAAGTTGAGATATGTGAATGTAATAGAATATTATTGCACAATAAGAAATAGAGAAATTGATAATGTCACATAAACTGGAAAAATCTTTATGAAGTGATGTAGCACAAAGTAAGCAGAACTACAAGAAGAATTTATTCAATGATAATTTTACAGAGGGGGGAAAAACTTGAAAAGACTTTAAAACTCTGATCAACACAATGATAAATCAAAAATTCCAAAAGAATGAAGGTGAACCATGACATTCAACCTCCTGAACTTAAAATGTAGAAGGACACATACCTTTTCAGACATGGTTAATGTGGGATTTCACTTTGCCAGACTGTAAATATATATTGAAAAATTTGGTGGTAGTTGTTGGTAGTAGTGATGGTGTTGGGTTGTTTGTTTATTTTTTCTCTCAATGTAAGGGGCAGTGGAACAGTTTTTTTTTTTCTTAAAATCCTTATTACTTGAAAGAATAAAAATTTTTAAATGGAGGGAAAAAGAAAATAGGGGGAAATGTGAGATGTATTTCAGAATTGGAATTAGAAATGCTTTAGAATAAATGATGGAGGTGAGGGAGAGGAATGAACAAAGGTACTCCTGAGATTTAACACTGTGTGACTAGAGTAATGTAGCGCTTTGACAGAGACAGGGAAGATATAATGAGCATCTGGGTTAAAGGATTATTTAATGAATAAAGCTCAGATAGAGGAAGCAGGAAAAGGAAATAGTAGCATCCTGCAGTAGGCAAGAAGATGGAAACTGCTTTTATGCATTCTGTGAGAACAGAGGAAAATTCTCTATCAGTGTTCCCCGGGAAAAACTAAGTATTTCATTTCTAAGCCTTTGGAGTATAGACTCTGGCCTCACTTGGCCACCACAGGCCTGTTGCTCTGGGGCTCTGACCTTTTCCTAGCTGCCCAGGCATCCAGGCGAGTTGATAGCAGTTGCATGTCTAACCAGGTGGCCTCCATAAATATCTCAACAGAATTTATTTTCTTTCATTTTCTTTGGCCTTGGCATACTGATTAGGGGGCTGCTTTTGGTCCTGTATTCCCAGAAATAGAGGGCCACATCTGCTAGCCATTCAGACTAATGATTCCACCTGTGTCATAAAACTCAGATCAATAACGGGGTGGCAAGGAGGCTCGCAGTACAGCTTAGACAGGATAGTTATTTCTTCCCAATTCAATGAGAGTTTATTAAGTGTCCAAAGCATATAAAGTGGTTTAATAAGCACTAGGTAGAAGAACTAATTTTTCAATAACTCAGTCTCTGCCCTCTTGCAGCTTATAGTTGAGAGACAGAGGGAGATAGACACAGAGGAACAGAGAGACACAGAGGAAGAGAGACATACACACACAGAGTCACAAGGACAGAGAATGAATGAATGAATGAATGAATGAATGAATGTGAGCACTTTAATCATTTAATCCTCACAACAACCCTGGGAAGTGGGTGTCATTATTATGTCCATTTTAAAGATAAGGAAACTGAGGCTGGGGTCACAAAACTAAGTATCTGAGGCAGCATTTGAACTGAGATTCATGTTGATGCCAATCCGCAACACTACACTGCTTTTCTCAGTAACTCTTGGAACCAGGGATGATAGGTGAACAATAACTCTCTTAAGAGGATTGATGAAGTCATAAGAAGCAAGTTTAGCAGGAAAGGTAATAAGACTGATTTTGGAAAGTTTGAATTTGAGATGCTGGCAGGACCTCTGAGTGGAGATGGTCTGAAGGCGGTTGGAGATGTGGGTCCAAAGGTCATTAGGGAGGTCAGGAATGGAGATATAGATTTATGAGTCATGTGCATAGAGGTTAGAGATTTGGAGGTTAGATCTGGAGTTAGACTACCAAGAAAGATAATTCATAGAAATAGAGGAAGAAAAATAAGAACAGATCTTTGACTGAGTTCTCCAGAACTCTATCTATCCATTGCTCCACACTTCATCTCATCAAGTTCTAGAACCAGGGTGACTAGGTACGTACAATTTACAGGATCAGGAAGGTAACAGGGAGATGGGAAAGAAAATAATGATTGATTTGATCATCCAAAAGACCATGAGTTCATACGGACAGGGCTCAGTCCTGGGGACTCTTGTTATTATCTCTCTCTTGCTCATAGACTTCGAAATAAAACTTGAGGTAAATCTAAATAAATCCTGGGTAGGCTCATTACTAGAGGCAACTAGGTGGCTCAGTGGATAGAGCACTGGGCCTGGAGTGAGAAAGACCTGAATTCAAATCCAACCTCAGACACTTACTAGCTGTGTGACCTTGGGCAAGTCACTTACCCTCTGTTTGCCTTAATCCGCTGGATAAGGAAATGACAAACCACTCCAGCATCTTTGCCAAGAAAACCCCATAGACAGCATTGGTGTGCTACGGTCCACAGGGTCACGAAAAGTCAGACAGGACTGAACAACAAAAATATTTCATCACTATGTTTATTTAAAGTATATAACAATACTTGTTTCTACATGGGTACTCAATGTACAATATGGGTATTGGGCATGGGTCAGTAATGATATTTGTTTGATAATCTTTGTTTCTTCTACCACATAAAATATATAAGATGATATATAAGGTTATATAAGGTATAAAAGATTCATCAGAGCCTGCTAATAGATTTAGAAAAACTTAGGGCACTCAATCCATTAGATGCCTTAGACTCCACCTCCTACCCCAAAGTAAAGACATTACAGGGCTTAACACATACTCCCCACTGACCTTCCACCCATACCATCTGAGCAACTTACAGTAATCAATCAACATTTATTCTCTGAAAATGGGGCTAATAACATGACCCCTACTTACCTCACAGGATTGTTGTGTGGGTCAAACCAGCTGATATAAATGTAAAACATTTCATAATAGTAAAGCCTAATTTAACTACCAGTCTTTGTTGGTGTTGTTGGTGTTGTTGGGTTGAATCAACAATAAAAGGTCTGAGCAAGGAGTCATATTTTCGTTATCTTCTGTTGCCTTCACCAAAAGTCATTCCCCACTCCCCCTTCCTACACCCCTCTGGAGAATTAGGCAAGAATCACTCTCATGGCCCCAGCACACCTGATGAATTGGAAGTCCAAAGGGGACTCTTGTTTTCTGCCACCAATATAACTTTCATACAGAGAGTGGTAGGGGCAGCTAGATAGCTCAGTGTACATGATGCCCAGCCTGGAGTTGGAAAGATTCCTTTTTACTGAGTTCAAATCTGGCTTCAGATACTTACTAGCTGTGTGATATTGGGCAAGATATTTAACTCTGTTTCTTCAGTTTCCTCATCTGTCAAATGATCTGGAGAAGGAAATGGCAAATAACTCTAGTATCTTTGCCAAGAAAACCCCAAATGGGGTCACCAAAAGTCGGATACCACTGAAACAATTGAACAAGAACAGAGAGTGGTGCAATATCATGATTTTTATTCATCCAGGCAGTATGGAATCCCACCTCTAAGTAGGGAACCAAGTAGAACCACCTCAAACAATCAGCCATGGGATTCTAGGGTCTCAGTATCATAGTTTTAAAGCTGGGAGGCACTTTAGAGGACATCAAGTCCTACCCACTCATTTGACAGATGGGAAAATGGAGGAAATGGCAGTCTAGAGAGAAGTTAAGCCACTTGCCATGAGTCCCATAGCTAAGGGGAAAGGGAGAGTCAAATGATAGTGACCCCTCCTTTTTCCTAACTGTCCTTCCCTTCTCTATGCCCTTCCTGGAGCCTGTCTCATAATGAGCAACCCACTCTCAGTGCTGGGTAAACAGAGACACTACTCGCTATGTGATCATGGGCAAATCACAACCTCTCAGAGCCTCAATTTATCCCTTCCAGCTCTAAATCCATCATCTGAATACAAAATAGAACATGAATGTGCAATAAGAGGGGTTAAAAGGCTATGTTAGTTCAGGGGAAGAGACTCTATGGGCTAATGGGATCAGAGAAAGAATTCATGGAAGAAACGAACTTCACATTTATAGCAGATTTTAAAAAATTCAATCAATCACTAGGCATTTATTTAATAATTAGTTACTATATCCCAGGCAGCTACATGGTGCAGTGGGGACTTGGATTCAGGAAGATGTGAGTTCAAATCCTGCCTTAGGCACTTAATTTATGACCCTGGTCACTTGACCTCATCTAGCCCCTATTTCCTCAAGTTTACATTCTAATGGGAAAGACAAGTACACAAAAAGGGGTGTGTGTGTACATATATATATATGTGTGTGTGTATAAAATATATACATATATACACACATAGATCTACACATATCTACCCATATGTACACACAAGTATGTGTGCACACACATATGATAAACACAGAGTGGATGGAAGGTAAAGTTAGAAGAGAAGGTGTTAACAAAGGGAGGGAAGGTTGGGTGGTTACAGAGGGATGGGCCCCAGAACAGGTCTCCTGTGGATGGTGTCAATTCAGCTGCATCTTGAAGAAAATCAGAAATTCTGAGATGGAGAAGTAGGAAAGGAGAGCATTTTAGGGCATTGGCAGATAGCCAATGCAAAGTCATTGGTGGGGGGAGGGGAAGGAGTTTCTTATGCGGGGAATGGTACATGGAGTACATGGAGAGGAATACTGTGTAATTAAGCTGGACTGGTAGGATAGACCCAACTTATGAAGAAATTCAAATGCCAAACAGAGGAGGTTATATCTGATGCTAGAAGAGACAAGGAGGCATTAGCGTTTATTGAATCATGGGGTGACATGGTCAGACGTGCACTTTAGCAAAATCACTTTGGCAGTTGTATGGCAGATGGATTGGAGTGGGGAGAGATCTGGGGCAGAGAGGCATGCATTAGGAGGTGAGAGCCATAATCCAAGTGAGAGGTAATAAAGGCTGCGGGCATAAGAAGAAGGGGACCCAGCTGAGAGATGCTGTCGAGGTGGAACCAATAAGATTTAGCAATTTACTGGATATGTGTGGTGAATGGAATTAAGAAATAGAGGTTGACACTGAGTTTCAAAACTGGGTCATGGGAAGTACGGCGATTATTCAATAAAAGGGTAGGAAAGTTTGGGAGACAGCGGATTCGGTGGGGGCCCGGGAGGTGGAATGGGGAGGGAAGATCGCCAATTCTATTAATGACAGGGGAGGAATTGTGTGATAATAATATCAGGTCACAACTAAAACAGTTAATGAAGAGGCAACAGCTGGATTCTACTCCCAGCTCCAACAATGACTTGCTATGTGACCGTGGGGAAGTCATTCCAAGTTTCCTTGTATAACTTTTGGTTCCTGACCTTCAGTTTCCTCAAACATCGAACAGTAATAATCCTCAATAATTTGCCTACTTCACAAGGTTATAAAGATAAAACTAAATAACACATGTGAAAGTACCTTGAAAAATAAAAAATGCTATAAAATGGAGGAGTTTTTTTGTTGTTTTGTTTGTTTTTTAATGGGAGTCTCTCCTCTTAATTCTTATTGAAAATACCCAAGTAGGATGGCTGGATCCTTAGGGGACGACAAAGGGCATTCAGAAGGAATAGGGATACTTCATAGAAAGTAAGAGCTAGAAAGCCCTGTAGAGGTCAGTTACTGTGGCCTCTTCAGTTTACAGTAGATGAGGAAACTACTGGGAAAAATTCCCTCATGATCTAGGAAGAAATTGGGGGACCATTATGTTTTCCTGACAGGTTTCAGGATAGAATTCAGTATGGTATTAATGGGCATAAGGGAAACTATACCTAACTCCCAACTCTCTATGTAGCCTTCACCCTCAAACAAGTTATATGATTTCTTCCTTTTTTCTTTCTTTTTTCTTTTCCCTGTCCTTCCCTTTCCTTCTTTTCTCATTCTCATTGTCTTTCTCCTCTTTACCCCCTTTATTCTCTTCCTTTCTCTTGTTCTCTTTCTCCTTCTTTAACCGTTCTATCTTCTCTTTTTCTGCTTCTGTTTTTGAAATGCGTTGCTCTTAAATGTCAAAAGGAAAGAAAAATCATTCATCATGAATTAACTAATTAAATTGATGGGAATAGGTTATGTAGAGTAAGAACTTAAAATGAGAGAGGTAAAACCTCATTCCTTTAATTGATACAGGTTGATTGTGCAACGCAGTACACGATGCAAAGAAAATAAGTCAGTGAGTCATAAGTGATTCCTTCTATGGGCACTGAACCCATTCACCAAGAACCCAGACCCTTCAATGGTAACTGGTATCTATATTACAGGCAAGGGGTTCAATAGAAGTTTTGTACTCTTGGAGATTAAGGACATGGGGGGGGTGTTAATGAACTTTTGTAAGAGATGGTTAGGTCATTTTTTTTTTTTACTTTAAAAGTAATGAGGAAAATGAGGAAAAAATACACTGCATTTGGAATTAGGAGAAAGTTGAATTCAAATACCATCTCTGAAACCTAAGAGCTACATGATCATTGGCAAGTCATTTAAGGGGGGTTAATAAGGGCTAAGGGTAATGAGGTAGTGTGGTTTTGAAGTTAGAGATTCATTATTGTTCAGACATTTCAGTTGTGTCTGACTTTTCATGACTCCATTTGGGGTTTTCTCGGCAAAGATACTGGAGTACTTTGCCATTTCCTTCTCCAATTCATCTTACAGATGAGGAAACTGAGGCAAACAGGATTAAGGGATTTGCCCAGGTACACATGGCTAGTAAGTTTCTGAAGCTGGATTTGAACTTAGGTAGATGAGTCTTCCTGACTCCAGGCCCAGCATTCTAGCAACTGTGCCATCTAGCTGCCTGAAGTTTGAGGACATGAATTCAAATCTAGCCTCTGACATTTATCATGTGTGTGATCTTAGGTAACTCAGCTTTCCTTTCTGTTTCCTCTCCTCTCTGGCCTCCATTTCCTCACCTGGTACCTATTTCACAGTGTTGTTGAGGTACAAATGAGATAATGCTTATAAACTGATTTGTAAACTTCGTATAGAGGTCAGCTATTACTACTGACTTTTTCTCTTTTTTTCAGTGCCAAATGGATAGGAAGACAGAAATCAAATAAAATTTTACTTCTTCTTTTTCTTTTTATTCTCCAGCATTTCATAAGATCATGGAATCACAGATAAAAGAATGAGAGAATTACAGCTAGAATAGATTATAAAGGTCACTGAGTACAACCCTTAAGAAACTGAGACAAAGAGAAGTTCCATGATTCATCTGGGGAGTCTGAGATTTGATTTGGAATTTAAATTCTATGTCATCATTGAGTTATTCCTTGGCAATTCCAATGACCCTAGTTAGCTGACTGAGTTGTAGAGAGGGGAGATATTGGGGACACTCTAGAGACTTCCCTAGGCACAACATGTTCTCCACAACCATAGGACCACACAGATCACTGCATCTTGTCCACTGCTTGAGAAATAAGGAGAAAATGCTGATAAATAGCAAAAGTGTCAGTTAAAAATTGTCTCTATTTCAAACGGGTAAATCAATCAGGCTGCCTCTCTTTTCTTTCTTTATTTTGCTTCTCTTTTTTCTTTTATTTTAAATTCTCTACTTCAAAAATCTGTTGTTTAATTCCTTCCTTTTTCTCTTAATTTTTTATTTTTCTTTTTTTCTTTTCCCTTTCCTTCTGCTTCCTTCTTTTTTCATTGTCTTTCTCCTCTTTATACCCTTGTTTCTTTTTTTCTTTTGTACTCTTTCTCTCCACTTCCTTAACCTCTCTACCTTCTCTTTCTTTCTCTGCTTTTGTTTTTGAAACACATTGCTCTTAAATGTAAAAGGGAAAGAAAAATCATTAATCACTCTGCAGGATACGGCCCTTAGATGGCTGGCATTGCTGAAGGGCGTCTGGTTAGCATCAGCCGATTTTTCATTTCCTTTCTATGGGGACAGTGGGCTGCTCTGCAGTCCCTGGGGCCCAGAAGCATGAATGCAAGTATTGAGTGTTCAAGAGGAGACAATTAGGACCCAGAACTGGAGATACAATACCACTTAAATTAATTCAGGGCTGAAACTCCATAATCCCTCCTTTCCCTTCCCATAGGATGAGGAATTTGTGTTTTCCAGGGTGGAAATAGATCACTATTGATTTGGTGCTCGAATCAATTGTAATCACGGACAATGGAAGTATGGAAGACCATTTCCCCTCACCTTATGGCAATGGAGACACAGCTTTTGGGAAACTTGGTTATTGCCTAATGAGGTTTTCATAAGTATGGTCTCGAGAGGACAAGGTCACCTGTGATACACCACCGAAGAGTATACACCCAAACTGCCACCACTTTCTTAGGAAGAGTGGCAGCCACAGAGCTAGCCTAGAGACCAAGAGGAAGATAATGAGAAAGGCTGTATGACAACATGTCAAAGAATCCACATAAATATCCATGAAAAATTTAGTCAGTCATCTCTAGATCTTCAATTTGGATTATATTATTAGGCAAGTAGGAGGTACAATGGATAAAGCATTGAATTTTGAGATTAGATTTGCATTCAAATCCTGCCTCAGATGTTTATTACCTGTGTGACCCTGGGCAAGTCAGTTAGTTTTAGTTTTATAATCTGTAAAATGGTGGTAACAACAGCACCTACATCTCCAGATTATTATGAGGATAAAATGAGACAATATTTTGCAAACCTTAAGTGCTATATGTGTATATACTGTAAATTAAAATGTAAATTCTAGCTATTATTATTTCCATTATTATTCCTAATTTTTAATATTCCAAACATCATTTCTAGTTTGTATCTTCTTTTCTCTGAAACATGGTATTTTTGTGGGGTTGGGGGGCAAAGATGGGGAAGTCATGCATAAATTGTTGAATCTTCCTCTCATTTCTAGCTTTGAGTATCCTTACTCCCAACCACATACTATGACCCTGAATGTTGTAATTATAAGTTGACTTGATTAATACTCCACTAAGCTGTAAGGTTCTTGATTGTTTAGTTACTCTTGTAAAGTACTGGGGTGGTGACTGTTTTCCATAAAGTAAGAGGCCCCATGGTCCAGTGAAAAGGTCATTAGAATCAGTAATCTTAGTATTGAGTCATGTCTCTGACATTTGCTAGCTGTGTAACCATGGGTAAATCACTATTTTGAGTCTCTCTTCCATTTACAGAATGAGGATATGAATACCTGTTCTGACTACTTCACCAACTCATTTTAAATCTTAAATGGTTATAGAAATGTAAGCTCTTCTTACAACTTAATCAACTAAATTAAATTCCTTGATAGAGTAGGCTGGCAAGCCCAATTATCCTTCTCACTGATGTTTACAACATATCTTTTCTTCACCTACGTCTTCACCTTTATTGTCAAAGCTAAGAACTGAAAGGATAAGCTAGATGGCTCAGACTTAAGTCTTGAGATTTAGACTTATCCCAGGACATTACATAGCACAATTGAAACAAACTCCTTGCATGATCTGTCAGTTTACAGAAATAAGATTTGCCAATCACCATAACGATCAGTCCATAGAATTACAGAATGTTAAATTCAAAAGGTCCTCAGAAACCATCTGACCCAAGTCCCTCATTTTGAAGACACTGAGTCTTAGAGAAGTTAATTCACGGAGAGTCCTTAGCCAAGACAAGACTAGGACCTAGGACTCCTGATGTGCCACACAGCTTCCTCATCCTGAAGTTCGTTCTGCCCATGGCCTTTTCATCCTGGAAATACACTCTGCCCTTGTAGCCCTTTTCTCTGATTGGCTGGTTCCTTCTAGACCCTCCATTTTAAGGGAGGCACTCAAGCCTCCCCCCTGGGCTCCACTCTGAACTCTCTGGACTCTCTCTACCATGTCCCTTTCTGGGCACCTTCTCCTTCCCCACTCCCACCTTTTCAGTTTCTTTTAAAGTGTTTTCCCCATTAGAACGTAAGCTCCTGGAGGGCAAAGACTACTTTTTTTTTCTGCTGGTATTTGTATTTCTAGCACTTAGCATAGTGCCTGGAACATAGAAAGCTCTTAATAAATGCTGTTGGCTTGTTGACTGTTATCTTTCAATGGTGCTTTGATTATGTATTAGAAATAGATCTAGAAGGAGCTTAAGGGACCATCTAGTCCAGAGGTATTGTGAGGCTCATGTGACATCATGGATATAAAGCATTCGGCGAACAAAGTTACATATATGTGTGTGTGTGTGTGTGTGTGTGTGTGTGTATGAGATATTAGTAGTAGTAGTAGCATTAGTATTATTCAGTCACCAGACCTTCAGTCTGGCAATAACTTCATTCCCTGAGCCTTCTGAGTTCAAGTGATATTTGGACTGTGCTGGTAAATATTTGACAACTAGACTCTCCAGAAAAAGACAAATATATGCATAGATAGCATAAAATATAATCTGTACTATTAACACTTCCTTAATCTAGATAATCAACAAAGGAACAAATCAAGCCCTGAGATGTAATGATTATAAATTCTGAGGTATAAATTCTTCCCCCGAAAATTTAACAATTGGCTCTTAAAAAAAATAGAGCTGACTCTAGCACACCCCTGGAGGTCAGAGCCCTCATTTTATGTATGAGGAAGTGGAGGCTCTGTGTTCAGTGATTTATTCAAGGTCATACAGTTATAGATTAGGTTCACAGACTATAGTTATAGGGTTATAGATTAGGATCATAGAATTGGAACTAAAAAAAAACAAACTTAGAAGTTATTTAGTCCAATCCTTTCATTTTAAGGTCCAGGGAAGTTATGTGATTTGTTGAAGGTCACTCTGATACTTAGTATTAGAGACAGGATTTGAACTTAGGTCCTCTAATACCAGAGCTGTTGTCTTACCACTGTGCACTGCCTCATTATTGGGAGAAGTACTATGGAGAATAAATAAATATTAATATAATATAATATGATATAATAATATAACATGAACTATTATTAAAATTAATATATAAAATTAAATATAATTAAAATAATATTATATAAATATATTATATTATATATAAAAGTATATGGCATTATCTCTTCCCTCAGGGCTTCCAGCAGAGTTAGAGAGACAACACTAATACACAGAACGACAGCAAACAGTGTGGGGAATGTTACCTTGCTTTCCTAAAGAGACAGAGCGGCCATGGGCAGAGTCACTCTCACCACTATTCCCCCTAATGCAACATCCTGGATGGACATTAACGACTGTTTAGTAAGCTGACTTTCTTTCACATAAATAGAATAGAGAATCTGACTCACAAGAGCCATATATGGCATGTTAGGTTCAATTTTGAGAGAGACACATTTAAAGAGGCTCATCATCAGCTTCCACTGCTGGTGTTCATAAAATAATGACCAGGCAGGGGAGAGGTCTGAAAACTATACAATGAAAGGAAAAGTTTAAGGAACTAGTGTCTTTTAACATAGAAGGGAGAAGAATTGGGAAAACCAAAGACTCCAGGGTATAGCAATATTTCTCTAAAGGGAGACATGCTAACCACCTGTAAATATAGGGTGTCTCAAAAACCTTAATGTGTTTTTCAGCATAGCTGAAGACTTTTAGGATCCCCTGTGTTTGGAGATCGATTATATAAGAGAGAAAGGAGACTTATTTTCGTATTTCTCTAGAGGGAATAACTAGGATCAATGGGTGCAAGCAGATCTTGCGGCATTAAAAAAAGCTAGCAATAAATAATAGCTGATCCTTCTGCAATACTTTGAACATATTATCTCCTTTGATTTCTACAACAACTCTGTTCAGTACTGGTTATTGCTATCTTCATTTTACAGCTGAAGCTAAAGTGTTAAGTGACCTACTTGCTCAAAGTCACACGGATAGCAAGTATTCTTCCCAATATCTTCCCTTATAGAAGGCTGAAACTGGACTTTTGGGCTCACTTTACTATGTATCTACTGCCCTGCCTGGTCTCAACTCCATGGAACAAGATACCGCTGCCCTGGGTACCCCTGGTCCTCCTCTACTCACTCCCCCTCACTATCCTGACTCCTTCTGTGGGTTGTTCTCTGTCCCCCACTAGATTGTAAAGTCCTCGAAGGCAGGGACTGTCTTTCTTTTTATTAATTGTATCTCCAGCACTTAGTACAGTGCCTGGCACATAATAGGTGCTTAATAAATTTTATTAGGTTTGATTGGATTAGTAAGTGACTCAGGTCCATTGTGTTCCCCACTATACCACTTAACTGCCTCTTAGGAAAAAGAAAGCAATTCAGCGGATTGTTTCAAAGGACTGAGCTCTTTATCAGTCAAAGTTGATACAGGAGTATACCACTTTCCTATGCCATCCATCCATCTTCTGAATTGGATAGACCAATGATCCCTAGCATGTTTTCTAATTTTATAAGTCTGTGATTTTCCACAAAGTAAAGAAGAATCCTATCTATTCCATGAGTTCATAATATCCTCATTTGTGATCTAGGGATTAGAAAACCAAGCTTCTTTTTAGGACTTAGCTATAACATTTTAAATCTTTAGAGACTTTTTAACTGAATACCCAGTGAATACTACTCTCCCATCTTTGACAGTGTCTTTGAGCCCCTTCCAACATCTGAGCTTGATCTGTCCAATCAACAAAGAGGGGAGGGGCAATTTTGATAAGGATCGTAGCTTCATGTTCTTTCCCATCTGTTTGAGATGAGAAGGTTATATCTAAGGAGCACAGAGCTGGTGTCAGATAGCATTCTCAGAGATCATTCACAATAGATATACACACAAATTGCTTTGTGATGAGAAGAGATATGACTATTATAAAGCTTGGTGTGATGGCAGGTGGTTCACATATTTTAATAAGATCCTTAACAGCTGCACTTTGAACTTAGCTTTCCAATTTTTATTGAATTGGTGCTTTTGTGAAATTTGAAAACTATTTCGCTTACATAGGCTCTAGTTAGAGAGAAGAGGAAAATATTCACCCCGTTCTCCAAAAGGAGGAATGCCTGGTCTGAGTAACAAAATAGCGACCCATACCCAAGATCAGAAGCATGACGAACTTTTAAGAGGCAGAACCAGCAGCGACTCATTGATAAGTTTGGGACTCTTCCTCATCCTTCTACTCATTCTGATTCTCATAGAAGATAGTCTTTGTATAAGCAGTCCTAGAAGAATGAGAAGTATCAACCCGCTCCCTTGAAAACTCCCTCCTATATCCCATAAACCCAATTATGGCTCCCCTCCACTGTTTTCTAATAATAAAACAACAACAACAACATAAAAATAATAACTATTTTCAAGTCTGAAAGATGAGGAATCAAATTCACAATTTAGTTGATAATCTGGGATATTTTATTTTAAAAAAAGATTTTTTATATTATTGAAGCATATGCAGGTCATCCTATGTGTATTTTGATGATTATGACATAGTTTCACTTCTCCTTTTGTAGCCTAGGAGGTATAGTCCCTGGTGATGAGGAAGTGAGAGGGGTAGACACCAATGGCAGATAGAGGAGGCGACATCTGATGGAAATCTGCTCTTGGAATTTTTAAAGATGAAGAAGAGACAGAGAGAGAATGAGACAGTGAGAGACAGAGGGAGAGACACAGAGACATAGGTACAGAGATACAGAGAGAGACAGAGATAAGGAGAGAGAGAAGGGGGAGGAGAAGGACAAGGAGGAGGAAGAAAAGAAGTAAAAAGACAGTGGGCTTTCTTCTCAAGCACCTGGAAGGCTCTAAAGGCTTTCCCCTATCTTTTGTGCTCTGCCAGCCACTGTGAGAACAGGAAGAGCTCAAGTCACAGAAGATGAAATATTGCTTTTTTGCTGTCCTGACAAGCTAGGGGGATGAATAATGGAGTCAGGGGACCTAGAGTTGATGATGCTGATATTACAGCACTCATGGATGTGGTAATGGCTCCCATGGAGTAGCTTGGGGTTAGAATTAATCTTTACACACAGCCCAAATCCATATCTGCATGACTTAGGTGAGGAGAGACGGAAAGTCTATTATGATACACTGAATTTTTAGGTTGCTTCTCTCCCACTCCTGGGCTTTGATCTGAGAGACTTAAAAGGGAGACCTGTACTCTAACACGAGAACGTATTTTTGCCCTTAGAGGAGTAGAAGTGAGGCAAATATGTGAATGAAACATTGGGATTTGTAATAGTATCTGTGGCTTTTGGATTCTGCTATGCTTTTTTATTGTTGTTTATTTGTTTCAGTTGTGTCCAATTCTTCATGACCCCATCTGGAGTTTTCTTGGAAGAGATACTGGAGTGGTTTGCCATTGCCTTCTCTACTTCATTTTACAGATGAGGAAACTGAGGCAAACAGGTTTAAGTGACTTGCCCAGGGTCATATAGCTACTAAGTGTCCAAGACCAGATTTTAACTCAGGAAGAAGAGCCTTCCTGACTTCAGGCCCAGCACTCTATCCACTGTGCCACTAGCTACTTGCCATGCTTTTATTTAATCTAATTAAACTTTTTCAACTGTGACCTTGAGTGGGGAGTGAGCAACTAAGCCATTAATGCTGGATCTTTCTAGATCCTTTCTAGAAAAGGACATGGTGAGCATAGTCATGTGATCTGTGTAATTGATGCATATTCCTAGATAGTGGCCAGTGATGTAACTGAGTGCTGTCAAAGTGCTGAGTGCCTGATCCTTTATAGGTCACACATCAGGATACTATTAAAGAAGACAATTTTTATCAGGAATCAAAAACTGAGCATTACATTGAAATATCTACGTATATGAGTATATTCATGTATACAATTTTTTTTACAAAATCTCAATGTAAGGAACTCCCTTGAGGGCAGAACCAAGATGGCAGAGGGAAAGCAGTGACTTGCTTGAGCACTCCCCCCAAACCCCTCCAAATACCTATAAAAAAAATGGCTCTAAACAAATTCTAAAGCAGCAGAACCCACAAAAAGACAGAGTGAAACAAATTTCCAGCCAAAGACAGCCTGAATGGTTGATCAGGAAAGGTATATTGCACCAGGTGTGGAGGACTGGAGTTTGGTGTGGGCACACAGGCCACAGCAACCCTGGAGCAGGGTTCAGAGGGCTGAATTGCTGGCAGCTGTGGCAGTTTCCAGCCTTCTCAACCCACGAATACCAAAGACAACCTATAAGGTCAGTGGGAAAAGTCTGTGACTGTGGTGAGAGAAGGAGCTAGGTCTCAGCCACCCCCAGGGCCAAGGCTGTTTCCTGAGCTTCTGGCCCACAGACTGAGGGGGAATCAAGTGGCTGATCAGAGGGGGATTGTAGGGATCTCTTTGCCAGTGCTGAGGCAGGAATCTCTTGCTTTACCGGTGCTTGGATCTGGGTCATAGTTCTGAGCGGTGGTCCTGGGACAAGGAGGAATGCTGGTGTGGTGAAGCTTGTTGTGGCAGTGGAGAGAAAACGCCTTGCCCCTTATCATACCACCTTGGAAGAACTGAAAATTTTCAGGTCCCTAGAAGTATCTCTGAAAACATCTGTACAAACCCCCAAAGCTTGGGACAGTACATTCTCCACATTGGAAGCAGACTTTTACCTTAATAAAGAGTTTAAAACTCAAGTAATTGGCCAGGATCATGAGTAAGCAGCGCAAAAAGAATCAGACTATATTATCTTACTTTGATGACAAAGAAGATCAAAACATACAACCAGAAGAAGACAACAAAGTCAAAGCTCCTACATCCAAAGCCTCCAAGAAGAATATGAATCAGTCCCAGGCCTTGGAAGAGCTCAAAGGGGATTTTGAGAAGCAAGTAAGAGAAGTAGAGGAAAAACTGAGAGTTTTGCAAGAAAATCATGAAAAACAAGTCAACAGCTTGCTAAAGGAGACCCAAAAAAATACTGAAGAAAATAATACCTTAAAAAATAGCCTAACCCAAATGGCAAAAGAGGTCCAAAAAACCAATAAGGAGAAGAATGCCCTAAAAAAACAAAATTGACCAAATGGAAAAGGAAGTCCAAAAGCTTACTGAAGAAAATACTTCCTTAAAAATTAGAAAAGGGCAATTGGAAGCTAGTGACTTTATGAGAAATCAAGACACTGTAAAACAAATCCAAAAGAATGAAAAAATAGAAAACAATGTGAAATATCTCATTGGAAAAACAACTGACCTGGAAAATAGATCCAGGAGAGAGAATTTAAAAATTATTGGACTATCTGAAAGCCATGATCAAAAAAAGAGCCTAGACATCATCTTTCAAGAAATGATCAAGGAAAACTGTCCTGATATTTTAGAACCAGAGGGCAAAATAGAAGTTGAAAGAATCCACTGATCACCGCCTGAAAGAGATCCCCAAAGGGAAACTCCTAGGAATATTGTAGCCAACTTCCAGAATTCCCAGGTCAAGGAGAAAATATTACAAGCAGCCAGAAAGAAACAATTTAAGTATTGTGGAAACACAATCAGGATAACACAAGATTTAACTGCTTCTACATTAAGGGACCACAGGGCATGGAACACAATATTCCGGAAGGCAAAGGAGCTAGGATTACAACCAAGAATCACCTACCCAGCAAAACTGAGTATAATCCTTCAGGGGAAAAAATGGTCATTCAGTGAAATATAGGACTTTCAAGCATTCTTGATGAAAAGACCAGAGCTGAATCAAAATTTTGATTTTCAAATAAAAGACTCAAGTGGAACATGAAGAGGTAAACAGGAAAGAGAAAAACATAAGAGACTTATTAAGGTTGAACTGTTTACATTCCTACATGGAAAGATGATATTTGTAACTCATGAGACCTTTGTCAGTATTAGGGTAATTGGAGGGGAAAAATTATATGTATGTATATATAGATATAGATAGATAGATAGATAGATAGATAGATAGATAGATAGATAGATAGATAGATAGATAGATAGA
>NW_020954560.1:2151936-2182040 GCF_900497805.2 Vombatus ursinus | reverse complement strand
AGATAGATAGATAGATAGATAGATAGATAGATAGATAGATAGATAGAGGGCACAGGGTGAGTTGAAAATGAAGGGGTCATATCTGGAGAATAAAATTAAGGGGTGAGAGAGAATTATACTAAGAGAAGGAGAAAAGGAGAGGTAGAATGGGGTAAATTATCTCACAAAAAAAAACAGAAAAGAAAAGGCTCTTACAGTGGAGGGGAAATGTGGGGTGGTGAGAGGGAATGAGTGAATCTTATTCTCATAGAATTTGACTTAAGGAGGGAATAACATACACACTCAATTGGGTGTAGAAATCTGTCTTACCCTACAGGAAAATAGGGGGGGGCAGAGCGGACAAGAGAGTAGGGGGATGATAGACAGGAGGGAAGATTGGGAAAGGGAGTAATCAGAAACAAATACTTCTGAGGAGGGACAGGGTCAAAAGAAAGAATAGAATAAATGGGGGCGTGGGATCAGATTAAGGGAAATAGAGTTAGTTTTTCACAGCATGTCTACTATGGAAGTGTTTTGCATAACTGCACATATATAACCTATATTTAGTTTCTTGCCTTATCAATGAGAGTGGGTGGGGAGGGAGGAAGGGAGAAAATTTGGAACCCAAAGTTTTAAAAACACATGTTTAAAAAAAATGTTTTCACATGCAACTGGAAAATAAGAAATACAGGAAATGGGGTACAGAAATCCAACCTGCCCTATAGGAAAATTGAAGGGGAAAGGGATAAGAGAAGGGGGGGCAGAGATAGAAGGGAAGGCAGACTAAGGGAAGGGGTATTCAGAATGCATACCATCTTGGGGTGGGGGGAGGGGTGAGATGGGATGAAAATTTGGAACTCAAAATCTTGTGAAAGTAAATGTTGAAAACAAAAAAATTTAAAAATTTTTAAAAAGAATGAAAATTTAAAAAAAGAAACAGAAAAAAACTCAATGTAAGAAAATTGGACTTCAAGTGAATGAGCGAATAATTATTCATAATGTAAAATAAATATTGCAACTGGGCAGAGCAGTGGATAGAGTACTGGTCTTGAGTCAGGAAGACTTATTTTCCAGTTCAAATCTGGCCTCAGACACTTAACTAGCTGCATGAAAGGGAGCAATATGTAATAAAGCAAGGTAGGTCAGAGAGAGATTTTGAAGGGCTTTAAATGGCAAATGATGACTCTGTTTTTTTGTCCTGGAGGCAAAAAGAGAGCCACTGAAACCTTTTGAGCAGGACAGTGAGATGGTCCCTTCCCTGTGACTATCTTTGGCAGTTTTGTGGAGGAAAGACTGGAAAACGGAGAAGCTGGAGGTAGGGAGAATAATTAGGAAATTGTGGAGACAATACATGATAATAACCTGTGAGGGACTGTCCGATGTTGGCTACGTGCCACGTGGGGGTTGTGGCAAGATGGAGCAGGGACAAGATGTTAGGAAGTAACCGGAGCTCACGCTCCCGAGGCAGGGGGCTGTGCCATGTGGAGTTGTGGTGAACTGGGATAGGAACAGGATACGGGGAAGTAGCCGGAGCATGTGCTCCTGAGGCAGGGGGCTGTGCCATGTGGGAGTGGGACAGCAGAGAACGAGCTCCCTTTGTCTAGTCCTCTCTCTAGGTGCAGCGCTAACCCCAGACATCCCCTTCCGGTATCTGATCCCACAATCATTCACTGGTAGGCGGGCTGAGGAGGAGGGGCTAGGAAGGTATATAGGGGCGGTAGGGGTCGGAGCTTGCTCTCTCTTGCTCTTGCTTTCCTGCTTGGCCTTGCTGTGATGGCCTCTGAATAAAGTTCGTGTGCTTGCACCTCCCGATCGGCTCATCTCTATGTTTATCCAGGTGGGCTCCGAAGACTGGTAAGTATGACCTTGGCAGCCTGCTCCTGTTAGAAGGAGAGTGCGCGGCGCGACTGGCACAATAACCTGAATTGGGTTCCTGGCTATGAGAATGTCAAGAACAGTATAGATATGTGAGATTTGACAGAGGTAGAATTGATAAGACTTGTCAAGTGACTGAATAAGTTGGATGTGAGAGATTGAAGAGTGAGGATGACTCCTAGATCCAGGGCCCAAGTCCATACCCTTTGCCATGAGGGGAAGTTGAATCTAAGGTCCAGAGAACCTGATTCTTCCTCTAAGATTTGGCTTTACTGGAAGCATGGGTTGAACAGTTGAACATCATTTGGAAACTGCTGTTATTTTCCACACTTATTCACCTTTGTAGAATGATCAGTTATGAGAAACTAAACAAAACAATCTGTGTCTTCCCTAGAGCTCAAAGGTTCAGAATAATAAAAATTATCTGAGACTGCATGGGTCTAGAACAAGCTGTGCTTAAACAGGCACATGGCAAAGTTTATTAGTCATTGCTTACTGCATTCAATGCCAAGAATAAAACATGATGTACATTTGTGCATAATCTGTCTATTTCCTTCGGGAGCAAGTCTATTAGGTATCAGTAAAATATGGCAAGTTAAAAGAAGAGGAAGGGTTGTGCCACTAGGATGGAAGTCTTATAATTAATTCTAATTGAGTAAATATACACTAAACACAACTTAATTGATTCACTATCCAACTCACCACAGTGGCTTTTTAAAACCTTTGCATTCCTCTTCAAACCTTCCATAGCTCCCCTTTCTCCCATTGTCTCAGCCAAGAACCCTGCCTCATATTTCAATGAAAAAAATAGATAACTCTTTCTTTTCCCCCTATTCATCTCATGTCACTCAGATCCTTCACCCTTGTTTCATAGAAATCTATGGTCCTTCTCCTGGTGAAGGCCAACTCCTCTATATGCACAAGAGATTCCATTACATCCCATCTTCTTTGGCAGATTGCTCTATCATCCCCACTCTCTTGCTGATCTTTAATCTTTCCTTGTCTTCTTACCAACAGTCTCATTTCTTCTCTATCTTCTAAGAACTCTTACTCAATCTTAATATCCCTTCTAGTTGTCATCCCATACCTCCCTCCCTTTCATGGTTAAACTCCTAGAAGTATCTACAATTGGTGTTTCTACTTCTTTTCCTATCACTCTCTTGTTAACTCTCTGCAGTTTGGCTTCCAATTTTATCATTCAACTGATTCTCCCCAAAGTTACTCTCTTAAATGCCAAATCTAATGGCCTTTTTTGAGTCATCATCTTTCTTGACCTCTTTATAGCCTTTAATACTGTAAATCGTCCTCTTCTTGACACTTTCTTCTTTCTAGGTTTTGATAACACTGCTCTTTCCTGGATTTCCTCCTAATTCTAACCACTCCTCAGTCTTTGCTGGTTTTTCATCCAGGCCATGCCCACTAAATGTGGGAGTCCCCCAAAGCTCAGTTCTGGGACATCTTCTCCTTGTATATTATTTCACTTTACAATCTAATCAATTCTAATGAATTCAATTAACATCTCTATCCCAATGATTCTCAGATCTATTTATCCAGTACTAATCTCTCTCTTGACTTCCAGTCTCATATTTTAAGTTGATTATTGGATATCTGAAATTAGATGTCCCATAGACATTTTAGACTATCCAAAACTGAACTTGTTCTCTTTCCACCGAAAGGGTCTCTTCTACCTAACTTTCCTACCACTGTAAAGGGCCTCACCAACCTCTCAGTCCCCTAGGCTCACAATCTAGTTGTCATAATTGACTCCTCATGCTCTCTTACTCCCCCCATATCTTATCTGTTGCTATTGTACAGATTTTACTTACATAACATTTCTCATATACATCCCCTTCTCCCCTAGGATACTGCCACAACCTTCATGTAGACCATCATCACTTCACGCTTTTTGCAATAGCTTGATGGTTAGTCTTTCTGCTTCAAATCTCCTCTCACTCTAGTCCATCGCCTTTAGGTTGTCAAATTGATCTTCCCAAAGGATAGATCTGCCTATGTCACTACCCTATCCTCTAGCAGTGAAACTCCACTAAATTCCAGTGACTGTTTATTACCATCAGGATAAAATATAAAATCCTCTGTCTGGCCTTTAAAGTCTTTCATAACCTGCCCTTTTCCTGACTTTTTAATCCTCTTACACCTTACTGCTTCACATGGCCTTTTTTTTTTTTTTAGGCAATTGAGGTTAAATAACTTGCCCAGGGTCACACAGTTAGTCTGAGGCTGGATTTGAACTTGGGTCCTCCTGACTTAAGGGCTTGTGCTCTATCCCACATATTCTTCAATTCAGTGACACTGGTCTCCTTACTGTTCCTTGCCCACTACAATCCTTCTTTAGACTGCATTTCCACTGCCTTACCCCCATGTCTGGGATTCTCTCCCTGCTCATCTCCACTTGTTTGTTTCCTGACTGCTTTCAAATCCCACTTTCAGAGAGAAGCCTTTCCTGGTCCCGCTTAATGTTAATGTCTTTCCTCTGAGATTGTCTCCAATTTATCGTCATCACATATTTGTTCATTTGTTGTCTGCCCAATTAAACTGGGAGCTCCTGGAATGCAAGGACTGTTTTTTTGTCTTTCTGTATATCCCCAGTGCTCAACCCCATGCCTGGCACACAGTCGGTTCTTAATAAAAACTTGTTAACTTGATTATACTTATCAGACTGATGAGATGACACAGTCATGTTGAGAAAAACATAGCTGGAGTCAGAAGATCATCCACTCTTTGAGAACTATAGAGATGTCTGCATTTCTCTAGCATTGATAAGCTCCCTAGCCACCAGGATGAGCATGGGACTTCTGGGTCTTTTCTCTGTTTAATAGGATCAAGTTAGTCATTAGAAATACCAATGGGATGTTAATTTTGTCTTTGTATCCTCAGGCCCTTCCAAACAGTAGATGTTTAATAAATGCTTAATCTGATAAAATACCTAGCAACAATTTATTGAATTGAATTGAATTAGTAATGTAATTAGGATCATAGGTATGGATGCGAATAATATTGTGGAGGCAGAAGAAACAGGATCACAGAGACCTCAGAAATCATTTAATTCAACCTGTTCTTCAATCAGCATTTCAGTTAATCGATACTCATTGATTGGTTCTTAACCAAGAAGTTCCTCTACAGGGCACATAGCCTTCACTTAAAGAACTTGATTAAGGGAAAAACCACTACCTTCAAAGATAGCCCATTACACTTTTAGATAGCTTTAAAAATTGGCTGTAGAGGGTAAAGTAGCAAGAAGAGGCAGATAAATAATCACTTCTGGCCCAAGAGAATGGGAGTAATATACTGAAGGCTTTCATCATGAAGTCAACAACTCTGTTACTCTGAGTGAGGTTAGTCAATGAGAGTGACGAATTATGAATGAGGTGATTCTTCACCTGTGTCACCAACTTGAAGGAGGAAATATTCAATATGTTTTCTAGCATAATGTGGAAGTCAGGCATTATTCTCAAACTATTGTACCATTTCTTTTCTCAGTCATTGTTAAAATCCAAAAAAAAAAAAAGCCGTATCTGCTTATTTCCTCCACTTCCTCTCCTTCCATTTACTTCTCAGTCTCTTATAATGTGAATTCCAATTTTATCATTCAACTAAAGTTTCACTTTCTGAGGAGACCACAGATCCATTAATAGTTTCATTCAATGACTTTTTTTCAGTCCTGATCATTGTTGACCTGTCACATTTGACATATGGTCATTCTCTGATCCTTGATATTTTCTCCTTTCTAGGTTTCTATGACTATTTTCTCCAGTTTCTCATCCTATCAGTTTGACTATTCCTCTTCAATCTCCTTTTTCCTACTCCTTAAATATTTGCTATCCACCCTAGTTCTGCCCTAGTCCCTCTTCTGTTTCTATAGTCTTTTTCTTAATGATCTCATCATTTTCCATGGGTTCAATTATGATCACTAAGCTAGTGACTCCCCAACCTGTATTTCCATTATTAAATCTCTCTCCTGGGCTCTAGTCCCACTCCATCATCATGCATTTACTACATGCTCCATAGGCATCTCAAACTTAAAATATCCCCAACAGACTCCATATCCCTCCTTAAAACCACCCTTTCTCTAAATCCTACCATTTCTGATGAGAGCACCATCTTCTAGTTATCCAAGTTCAGAATTTGAGTTTCATTTTCTGCTTTTCCCTCTACCTCTGTCCCCTAAACACAAACTCCAAATATGGTCTGATGAGGGAAGACTATAGCAGGATAATGAACTCATTTTTACATTATATTGTAGCACAAGATTGTATAAGTCTTTTTGGTTGTCATCATACAGTGGAGCCATACTGAGTTTTTACTCCACTTAAATCCCCTAGGTCTTTTTCATGTGACCTGATATCTAAACATACTTCCCTCATCTTGTACTTGAGAAGTGTTTTTTTTTAACTCAAGTAAAGATTTTACATTGATCATTTTCTCACAAATGGAATTGTGAATTTTAAATGAAATAATGGTTGAGAATAGACTCTGAAAACAAGCAATCCAAGTACGACAATGTGCAAGGCAGTTAGTACAAGGTGTGAGGGATACAAAAATAAAGAAATGGAAAAGGCATGGTTTCCAAGGTTCTCATAGTTGCATACAACATTATAAACAGAGATAATATGCTTTTTTAAAAAAAAATGTGGTTCTGATCATTGATTTCATCAATCTGGGAAACTCCTCTTGCATATAAAAAGTCCTATCATCACTCATCTACTATTTAGGTTAAGTTTTTGCCTATGGTCACTCATCTGGTTAGAAGTAGGACTTGAACTCAGGTTTTCCTGATTCCACACCTGGCACCAGTCTACCATCTGTCATCATCACAGTGTCTCTAAAGGTGCCTTATCAAAAGAAATTATCTCTCTAATGTGGAATTATTCCAGACCTGCAACATAATTAAAAGTGTGTGCACTTTTTTATTATGTGTCTCCCCTTCTCTTTCCTAGAAGCAGATGGACCTCATTTCAAATTCCATCTCTGACACTTTCTATATGACCTTAGGGAATTTACTTAATCTCCTTGGGCCTTTGTTTCCTCACCTGAAAAATGAAAGGTTTTTGGTCTCTTCCAACTGTAGACCTATGATCTTATAATATAAGAAGGAAAGAAAAGTGGTCTGTGATTTTGATGTGTTTTTGTGACATTTTTATGCCTAATATTTGGTCCATTTTATGAAGGTGCCATGCACAACTGAGAAATAGATATACTGCTTTCTATCCAATTCAATAGTATTTAGTAGTCTAATGTATCTAACTTTTCTAAAATTCTATTCATCTTAACTTTTTTCTTGTTTCTTTCTTAGTTACATTTATCTAGACCTGAAAAGAATAAATTGGATTCCCTACTATTATAGTTTTACTGTGTGTTTCCTCCTGTGACTCATTTAAATTTTCCTTTAAGAACTTAGATACTATGCCATTTGGAGAATGTATATTCAGTTTTGATTTTAATGCATTATCTATGATATCTCTTAGCAAAATAAAATTACCCTGTATATCTCTTTTAATTAGATCTATTTTTGTTTTCGCTTTGTCTAAGATCATGATTTCCACCCCCTACTCTTTTTACTTCAGCTGAACCATAATAGATTCTGCTCCAACTTTTTATTTATCTTTCTGTTTCAAGAGTATCTCTTGTAAACTACATATTGTTGGATTCTGGTTTCTAATCCAGTCTGCTGTCCTCTTCTATTTTATAGGTGAGTTCATCCCATTCCCATTCACAGATTTGCTAATTATGTATTTCCCTCCATCCCATTCTCTTAAACTTATTATTCTATTTTTTACCCCATCTCTCTTTAAGAGTCTGCATTTCTTCCAACCACTGCCTCTCTTAATCTACCCTCTGTCTTTTGTCCCTACCCCTTTCTCTTAACACTTTTCCTTTTCCTTTTCTTCCTACTTCCCTGATGGATAAAATGTATTCCTATACCCAATTATCTATGTATATTTATTCTTTCCCCCTTGAAACAGTTCAAATGAAAGGTAGGTTCAAGTGTTTCCCACTCCACCCCAAAGCTCCCTCTGTTTTATAAACCATTCCTTGTGTGTCCTATATATGTGAGGCAATTTTTCCCATTATTTCCCTCTCTTTCCCCTTCTCCCAGTACATTCACCTTTCCCATCCTTAAATTCTTCCTTTGAGATAATTGAAACATAATAGAACCACACCCAGGTCCTTTGTCTAATTATACCCTTCTAAAATCCCTGGTAATGATTAAGTTTTGAGGGGATATGTATGCATGTATATATGTATATGTATATGTATGTGTCATCTCCCATATAAGAAAATATTTACCTTTCTACGTTTCTCTTGAAAACTACATTTAAATGTCAAATTTTCTGTTTAGCTTTGGTCTTTTCATCAGGAATGCTTGAAAGTTTTCTATTTCATTAAATGTCCATTCCCCCACTACTACCCCCTGCAGAACAATACTTCATTTTGGTAGGTAAATTATTCTTGGTGGTAATCCTAGCTCCTTTGCCTTCTGGCATATTATATTTCAAAGCCTCTATTCCTTTGTAATAGTGACTACTAAATCTTGTGTGATTCAGACTGTGGCTCCACAGTACTGGAATTGTTTTTTCCCAGCTGCTTTCACCATTTTCTCATTGATTAGAGAGCTCTTGATTGGGGATACAATATTCCTGAGAGCTTCTTTTTGATGTTTCTTTCAGGGGGTAAGTGCTAGATCTTTCAATTTCTACTCTGCCCTTTGTTTCTAAAATATTTGGACAGTTTTCCTCTATAATTTCTTGAAATATTCTGTCTAGTTTTGTTGTTTTTTTTTGTTGTTCATGGCTTTCAGGTAGTCCAATGATTCTTAAAATATCTCTCCTCAATATGTTATCCATCAGTTGCTTTTCCTATGAGATATTTCATATTTTCTTCTGTTCTTTCTGTCTTCTAACTTTGTTTTATTATTTCTTGATGTCTTACAGAGTCATTAGCTTCTATTTGGCCAATTCTAATTTTTAAGGCATTATTTTTTTCAGTGAGATTTTGTACGTCTTTCACCAGACTGTTAATTCTCTTTTCCTAACTATCTTGCATTTCTCTAATTTCTTTCCCCATTTTTTCATCTACGGCTCTTATTTGGTTTTAATTTTTTTTTTGCTCTTTATTTATTCTCTTTCTTTAACCCTTCTAGTAATTCTTGTTGGACTTTTGTCCAATCTACATTTTTTCCCTTTGAGGCTTTGCTTATAGATATTTTTAAGTTATTGTCTTCTTCTGAGTTTGTGTCTTAGGCTTCCTCATCTCCATAGTAGCTCTTTATGGTTCAGTTCTTTTATTCTTTGTTCATTCTTCCAGCCTTCTTCATGACTTTGGACTCCATGTTAGCATTGGGCTCTGCTCACTTTCAGAAGGGATGTCTTGCTTGAGCTTCTGTCCTTTTATGCCCTTAAGCTGCTTTTATTTATTTTTACCATTCTCCTCAGCCTTGGAAATAACATCCAGGCTACAGTAGCAATAAAAGCCCCAGGAGCATAGAAGCACCATCTTGGCAATGAACTCTTTCTGCACTTTTTTTTTTTAATTCTGGGGCCATTGCTTCACTGTAACAGCTACCTTCAGAATATCTCCGCTTAGAAAAAACTTGAACTTAGTTGCTTCTGCTTGCCTGGGATGTGTATCTCTTAAATACACAAGGGGGAATTTTCTTTATGGTATAAGGCAGCTAGGTGACATAGTACACTTGGAGTCAGAATGACATGAGTTTGATTCTTTCCTCGAACACTTATCAGCTATTTGACCCTGGACAAACTGGTTAACTTCACTCATGCTCAATTTCCTTATCTATAAAATGGGAATAATAATAGCACCTATTTCATAGGATTTCTATGAGAATCAAATGAGGTAGCCCTCCTCTTTGAAAGTCCTTATTCCTGAGAAACACAAAGCACCTCTTTTGTGGTTCTGTTCACCATTTTCTTAGTTCTGCTGGTAACATTAATGTGCCAACCAGTTCAAAGGAACCAAGGTACAACTAAGTGAATCCATTTTCCCTGGTTTCAAAGTAGGTCGGTGACAGGTGCAGAATGATAATCCAATTGTCTTGAGCCCGGGACTGGCTCCATCTCCTTGGGTCTACATTGTCTTATCTAAACATGGAGTCATTTTAATTTGAAATCCATTCTTCACAGAGAAAGCCCAGGCTTCCTCCTTACTCGGCATGCGGAATCAATTGGAAACTAGGCCTACAGGTAAATATCTTTGGCACCACACTGCTCATAAGGCAAGAGCCCTGGAGCAGGAAGACCTTTTAACCTCTGCGTGTATGCTGCACTGTGGGCTGTGCTCTTTCTCCTGCTGTCATTACAAATACAAGAAACAGACACCTGTGCTGAGCCGAAGGTCTTACATTTGTTAACAAGGGGAATAGCAGATACCAACAGATTTACTCTGCTTTAACGAAACACTAGAGAGAGGGAACTCCAGGACAAGGGCCACACTACAAACCTATTTGGCTGAAATGTGAGAAAGTGTCTATAAATCCACCATGAGCTCCCCGAACTTCCCTTTTCTGAAAGGGGCTGCTTTCTCAAAGGGGCCTCAGTAGCCTGCTTTCCATTCCAGAAGTGTCTCACATCATCCACTTGGAGTAACAGCCTAACCTTAGGCCCTCAATACTTTTCCTTCCCCTGCACTGATCAAAAATGTGTTGAATTTTTAGTGGTCTCTGTTGTTTTCCTTCTCCTGTAGCCTTGACTAGCTATGTGACCATCATCAAATCACTAACTTCGCTGAGCTCTAATTTTCTCATCTGTCAAATGGCGATAATAAAATTTAAATTTTTGGACTCTGTGTACCTCAGTTTCTTTGTATGTAAGTGGGAGATAATATCAATTCTATCTACTTCTTGTTCAGATCAATAAAATAATAGCTGTCAAAGTACTTGGAAAAATAGAAGATATTCTAGAAATGGGTAAGGTAAATGTGTGGCCCATGTAGGTTATATGTATATGTCCACATGAGTTTGTCTAAACAGGGAGGTGTAAATAAATATTTCTGGAATCTTAACCACCCTTCTCCAAGAGAGACTTTGATTCCTGCCTGGAAGGGAGCAGGAAATTGGTCCTACAATGCTGGCCCATTCTTTTTGCCTCAGAGAGGTGATACTAGACTAGAATTGGATCTCTCTGCCCTCCTAAATACTGCTAGTTTATGAGAAATTATTTTTAAGTTCAAGCTGCTTTCTTGATCATTAACCTTTAATGGGGAAGGAGTTCCCCAAGCTATACCAAAAGGCTCAGCTCCCTTCCTACCAAATACTAGTTAAATAAAGACCATTACACAGAATGAATACCAAACAAACCCATTTATCCAAGTTGATGCCAAACATTACAGAAATTGAATAAGCTCTCCTTCTGAGATCAAGATATCTCAGTTAATTGAAAGGGAGAGAGTCCCTGATCCCTTCCAAGGGGAAATTCCCCAAAGTCTTTAGTGTGGAAACCAGGGATGTCAAAGTGTTGGTTCTTCTACATGTCTGCTTCTTCCCAAAGTCTCTCCCTCCAGGGGTCTCTCCATGAAGGGAGCCTGGAACATCACATATCATTTCTTGACATTGGAAGCCAGAAAACTACCTTTTTTTTCCCCCAAGGTCTCAGCAACCCCACCCTTCATGCAGGTACAGAATGTTGAATAATCATGCTCTCCACCAATGAGAAGAGTCTTATACAAATATACTAGGCTCAAACCCTCAGTTACAAAATTATTATCAGCTACATTATTATATTATTATTTATTATGTATTATGCATACATTATGTAGAGCAGCCAGGTGGTACAGCAGAGTAGATGGAATGCTGGGCCTGAAGTCAGGAAGAATCATCTTCATGAGGTCAAATCTGTTCTCAGACACCAGCTATGTGACCCTGGGCAAGTCACTTAAACCTATTTGCCTTAGTTTCCTCATCTGTGAAATGAATTAGAGAAGGAAATGGCAAACTACTTCAGCATTTCTGCCAAGAAAACCCCAAATGGGGTCACAGAGAGTCAGACAAACTTCAGGTTCCTTTATCTAGTGAATTTCCCAGACCATTACAAATACTATTCAATATAAAGATATTCCTTTTACAGACAGACCTTCCTGATGCCCACTTATTGGAATATGAACACCTACAAATGCTATAGGTAGAGAAGGGCTGATAGTTTGTGGCTCAAAGAAGGCGATCCTTACTTATCAATACTTATATTTGTCTTTTATTCTTCACCTGAGTTCTCTAAGTGAATGGGGCACCAAGTAAGCTTGATGCCAACAGCAAGGGATCCCTTTGCCCCAAAGTTAGTCTCAGTCTTATGGTCCCATCTTTCAAGAAATGGATGCAAAATTCAAATGTTAAAGTCACAGCACAATATTCCAGTATTCCAGATAATTTTCTGCCTCGGGGGCCTCACTCATATGGCTCAAACGGAACAAAAGCTCTCCCACTCTCATGCACCTTTTTAATGAGAACATCTCACTCCACAAAAACGCAAAACTAGCCTGTGGCCTTGAGAATTCAGTTGGTTTGCATGTGGTGCTAATGAGGCCAAAGTTCCAGGCTTTCAATCTCTAGGGGGCACTTAGTTTTCTCTTCTGTGGCCACAGGCTGCCCCTCTAATCCCCATTAACCATCGCGCAGGTGTGTGTGCTTCTGGTCAAGAGGGCCTGGACAAATGCATGGTGTTGGATCAGTGCAAATGCATCCTTATCCCTGAAGAAACAATGCGTCATTCACCTCCTATTATGTAGCTCAGTTAAAACATCTTCCCATATGTAGGTCAGTTTTACAATTTATGGAGACTCTTTGAAAATGGGGAAGATTTGACCTAGCAATACCACTACTAGGTCTGTATCCTAAAAGACAGAAAAAACCAAAAATGAAAGGACTCATATGTACAAAATATTGATAGCAGCTCTTGTGGTGGCAAGGAATTGGAAATTGAGGGGATACCCATCAACTGGGGATTGTGATAGAATACTATTGCACTATAAGAAGCGATGAGCTAGATGCTCTCAGAAAAACCTGAAAAGACTTACATGAACTGATACAAAATGAAATGAGTAGAACCAGGAGAGAATCGTACACAGTAATATTGTAAGATGATCGACTGTGAATGACTTAGCAATTCTCATCTTATTGATCCAAGACAACCCTGAAGGACTTATGATGAAAAATGCTATCCTTCCCCAGAGGAAGAACTGGTGGTGTCTGAATACAGATCAAAGCATACTTTTTCTACTTTCTTTATTTTTCTTAGGTTTTTGTTTTGGTCTGTTTTTTTTTTTAATAACATGACTAATATGGAAATGTGTTTTGCATGACTACACATGTATAACCTATATCAAATAATTTGCCTTCTCAAATGAGGGGGATGGAGAGGGAGGAAAGAATTTGGAACTCAATTTTAAAAACTAATGTTGAAAATTGTTTTTAAATGTAATTGTGGAAAAATAAAATACTAAATAATAAAATGGCGAGGAATAGATCTGCACACACTTACCCTGGATGGCCATAAGACCATAAGATCATAGATTTAGAATTGTAAGGCACTTAGAAGTCTAGTCCAAACCTCTTGTTTTACAGATGAGGAAACTAAAACCAAAAGAGATCAGCCCAAGGTCACAAAGGCAATAAATGGTAGGGCAGGATTTGAACTCAGCACCTATGACCTCAAGTTTATTATTAAAGGGTATGGGAGTGATTTGCTTTTTCTTCAGAAACAAAGCGGTATCATGGCAGAAGGGCTGGTTCTAGAATTCAGAGAAGTCTGGGTTTGAATCCCACCTCGGATAATTAGTCAGAGCTGTGTAATGATAACCAAGTGGTTGAACATCTCAGAACTTCAGTTTTTCCATCTGTGAAATGGGGGTAATGCTTATCTCACAGAGTTTTTGTGAGGATAAAATGAGATAATAGTCATAAAATGATCATAATGGTCAAAACATGTAGTGCTATTTAAATATCAGCTATTTGTATGGGTTTCTCAGTGATACATCAGTGAAAATGACTGATCTGGTGCATTGGCTACTCTGATCTTCATTTCTCTTGAACCCAATGGCCCAAAAGTGAGAACCAAATAGTAGATGGGATTTATAGAGTTTGACCTTCTTTCTAGGTTACAGTCTGCTTGTGAGCTCAGTCTTTGAAGTCCCATAGTAGACTCATAATGAGAATCCTATTCTGGTCTATGTCTTGTAGCTAGAAGCACAGATCCTGGGACCACGAATTCAGTCATGAGCAAATCAATTCCCAATCAACAAGCATTTATTAAGCACCTACTATAATCAGAAACTGAGCTAAGAACTGGGAATGCAGAGACAGAAATAAAATAGTCCCAGCTCTCAGTGAGCTTACATTCTAACAGAGGAGATAGTATATACATATATAAGCATATTCAGAATATATACAAAATTAGTAGGAATAGGCCATGGACCTGAAACTTCATTGATGTACAACTGCCAGATGATGAAAGTCCCTCTACCAATGCAGGTTAACTCCTTCGCAACTTAGATGATGCAGTGGATAGAGTTGGACCTTGAGTCAGGAAGACCTGAGTTCAAATCTGGCCTCAGATAATTGCTAGTTGTGTGATCCTGGGAAAGTCACTTAACCTTTGTCTGCCTCAGTTTCCTCATATGTAAAATGGAGATAATAAAAACCACCCATTTCCCAGAGTTGTTGTTGAGCATCCAGTGAGATTGTATTTTGCGTACTTTAAAGCATTATATGACAGCTAGTGGTGCCACAGTGCATAGAGTGTCAGGTCTAGAGTCAAGAAAACTCATCTTCCTGAGTTCAAATCTGGCCTCAGACACTTACTAGCTATGTGACCCTGGATAAGTCACTTAACCTTGTTTGCATCAGTTTCCTCATCTGCAAAGTGAACTGGAGAAGAAAAGGGCAAACCACTCCACTATCTCTGCCAAGAAAACCGCAAATGGAATCAGAAAGAGTCAGACATGAGAGGACGACAAAGTGCTCTATAAATGCTAGTTATCAGTATTATTAACATATGGTCTTCAAGAGCTGCCTAGACCACTAGGAAACCAAGGGACTTGCTCCAGGGTTTCACAGTCAGTGTCTATAAGACAGAATTTGAACCCAAGTCTTGCTGGCTTGCACGCCAGCTCTCAATACACTATGCCACACTGTCAAACAAAATGAATGCAAGGAAGCTTGAGGAGGGAAGCCACTAGCTGCTGGGAGAATCAAGGGAGGCTTCATGTAGGAGGTGACCTTGAGCAGTATCTTCATGTATTATAGTCTATAGTATTTGTATCTGTGCCCTTGTCTTTGCCAAAGGAGGCTGGATTTGATACTTGGCAGGTAATAATTGTTAAATTCTAATACCTCTGACAGATTAAAAAAAAAGTTTTGCAGTAGAAAGAACAGGAAGTCTTCTAAGCAATGCCTCTAGGAGATATATGGAAATTGATGACTGAGGCTATCAGTGGCATTGAGAGCATTTGATGGGGGAAGATATTGGAAGATATTAGGAAAGAAAAATAGAAGTGATATGAAACAACAGCATGTCAGAGGGGCCACCATGTCAGGGCATGTAGGATGCTTTCCCAAAACACAACCTCAACCTAAAACAGGGGCAAGATAGAATAGTGGCAAAGGACCTCAACTTTCCAGGCATCTGCTAGAAATGTCATGCTGCAAAAAGAGCATTTGAGTAATTTTTTAGCTCACTTTGATAATACCATTTCTCAGCGTATAGAGGAAGTATTGAAGGGGAACAAAATTCATTTTAACTGATAAGAAAGAACTGGTTGGCAAAGTAGAAATGATGGAAATCTTGTAAATAAGTGAATACATCACCTTGAAGCATAAGTTAGCTAAAGTGGAGAATGCTTGGCCAATAACCTAGACTAAGAAAAGTTGATTTCACAAAAATTCATAGAAAATATATATAACGTGCAATCTTCGATGTCATTCTCTCAGGACCTGGAGGGCTATACCTCCTTCAGGGTTATGGGGTATCCTGATGAGTTTGCAAGGCATCATTTTTTTCTTCCATCAGCTCAAGCCCTCAAAACTGTGTTCCTTTCGATTCTTAGGAGGCTACTGGCTAGCACCCCCAGTTCCATTTAATCACTTCATATTGGTTAGCTTTTACAAAACGATATTTGCAGTAAAGATATAGAAAAAAAATACGGGTGTTTTCTCCAATACCTTGGTGGCATAATGCTCCCTAGTACTCCCAAAGATCACTCTTTGCTCTTAGGGTATTATTGTCAGGCTAGATCCAAAATGCAACCTAGATTACAATTCCTGGCTTCTCTCAGCTCACTCTCCTGAACTTGGAAACTCCCATGGTCAGAGACCCCACTCTTTGCACCTAGAATTGAAAAGCATAAATAATAAGGCAGGAGGGGGAAGTGGAATAGCACTTATTAAACATCTACTCTGTGTCAGGCATTGTGCTGAGCATCTTACAAATATTATCTTATTTGATCCTCACTACAACCCTGGGAGATAAGGACTATTATTATCCCCATTTTACAGATGAGGAAACTGAGGCAGACACAGGTTAAGTGACTTGTACAGGAGCACACAGCTAGTAAGTATCTGACATTATAAGTGAACTCAGGCCTTCCTAACTCTAGACTCAGTGCTCTAGACACTTCCCCAACTAAATGCCTCTAATAAGACCAAGGAGGCTTGGTTTGGGGAGTATTATATGGCTTCAGAGGGATAGTTCCTGGGAACCTTCCCTTGATAATAAATTCTTTTCTTTGGACACCACTGAAGGCAGCTAAAGAAAATGAGACAGGGCAGAAAAGAGGAAGTAGCGAAAGCTGACAGCTGTCTTTGAGTGCCTTCAAAGTCATTCAGAGAACTTCCCCCTTCACCACACTGTTAGCCCACCAAAATGAGTTACAGAATATTGATGCAGGCTCCAGTTGCTCCAATGGATTTTTCTTGTAGTATTCTCTTGGAAGCAACTTTCTAGAATCTTCCATGTGGGAAGATGCCATCTGAACAAGCTGGTGGGATTTGCCAAAGACACACACACACACACACACGCATATACACACATACACATACATATACACACTTGCATATATACACATATGCACACATTTATGCACATATATACATATGCACATGCATATATACACACACATACACATATACAGACACATATACATGATGCACATATATACACATATATGCATATACACATGCAGATATGCACATGCATACACACCTATACAAGTAGACATGATTATACATATACATATATGCACACACATACACACATATATGGGGGGGCATGAATCAATTGCCATAGACGAGTGAGATACCGAAGCTTAATAGGAATAGAAAGTTCTAAAAGTGAAATTCTGACTAAGTCATGAATAATCATAATTAGAAAGAAAAATGGGAAAAACCGACGTGAATGCACAAAGACCTCTCTGATCAGTTCATACCTAAAAAGAAGAGGCACATAATAAAAGATATTAACAAAGGAGCACCGCAGATCTGTGTGTGCCCCCTGTATTCCCATCTTTCAATGTCTTTATCTTCCTTAAATGGTTTAGTCCAGGTTCCATTTCCTCCATGGGGCCTTCTCTTCCCCTCCCTCCCAGTTTCTGGACCTCTCCACTTCCTTATATTACCTTATTTATCTGTGCATATTGTATCCCTCTGGTAGAATGTCAGCTCTTTGGAGTCAGGAAATGTCTCACTTTTGTGCTTGTACCTCTAGCATCTGGCACCATGCTTTGGACATAGTAGGTGCTTAACATATGTTTTTAAAAATTAAACTGAGTATGAATATCATCTGGGAGACGGTCTCCAAATAAATGAGTTTGAAGGAAGAGATGCTTCAGTAAAAGAAAAGGGCATCTTTGAAATAATTAGAAGAAAGACATGGTAGGCCCACTGCTTATGGCAGAGATTTTACAGGGATACATTCACTGGGCTCTTTGTATAATATTAAAAAATTACACAGACACAGGATAAGAGATAGCTTGACATCATGTGAGGAAGACACGGAAATTTGAGTGAACTACGAATTCAACATGAAAAAAACACGGCATGGCTACTGATAGAATCTTAGGCTCCATCAATAGAAAAGGAATGACCAGATGATGGGAAGTGATAGGACCATAGTCTCTGGCAGCAGCACTTTGGGAGCACTGTATCTCATTCTGTAGTATTTCTACAAAAAGGCAAGGGAGAGTGAACAGAAACCAGGTTTTCTGGTGAATACTTGAAAAAAATCAAGGATTCTCATGGCCTAGAAAAGAGAAGACTGACAAGGAACATGATCTTTATCATAAAAAATATGAAGGATTGTCATTTGGAAGAGGGATCAAATTTATTTTATGTCTATTCAGAGAGTAGGACTAGGAGAAATGGATGGAAGTAACAAAGAGGCTATTGGTAAATGATTGAGTACAAATTCACCTATCCTATGATCTCCAGCTGACACCAAAACATGCTCCATAACCCATCCTAAGCCATAGAGCTTGCTATCTGCATTTCTGCTTTCTCACTTCTCTCTATGTAGGATAGCAGACTTCCAGGAACTATGTCCCTAGTCTCTGGGACAGTTAATCTGTACAATTGTGGAACTCTTACCCTGGGGCTGAGGTTTTTAGATGAGTGAGTAAATGAATGAAAATTTACTTTTCCATAATTTTCCACCTCCTCAGCAAACTACTTCTCACTCCTAGAGATGCCTCCACTCATGTGGCCCCCTCCTCTGTTTAATGAGTTCCTGCCTGGAACTCATTTCATGAAGTGCCTAAGCCATCTATGCTCACCCGTCTCTCTCTGAGCTTTTCCACCTTGTTTTTAAGTAAGTATCTGTTCCCCTTCCTCACCTACCCCCTTAGAATGTAAGTTCTTTGAGGGTAAGGATTGCCTTTTTTGCTTGTATTTATATTTCCAGTGCCTAGCATAGTTCCTGGAACATAGTGTTTAATCAACACTCTATTTAGCCATCTATCCATCTCTCTCTCTCTCTCTCTCTCTCTCTCTCTCTCTCTCTCTCTCTCTGTCTGTCTCTCGCTCTCACCATGCCTGAACAAAACTGTTTTTCACATCCTATTCAGCTATATACTCTGGTCACTTTCCCACTCCTCCCCACCCCCACCCCTTTTCTTCTTCTTTTTCTCAACAAAGTAATTGAATCAATACTGCAGTTGAAAAGGGTGTGTTAACCCACTGATCTATGGATTAATTTATTATCCTTTTGACTTCCCAAATTAAAATCTCCTTCCCAGGCCTCCACTCCTCTATGTGTGTTATCTCCTCCTACTGAAATATCAATTCCTTATGTCATCAGTGCTTAGCATGATGTCTGATACATAGTAAGAGTTTAGTAAATTTTTTTCATTCATTCATTCATTTCATCTAACTCTAAGATGTGCTGATTCTTGTTAGTTAATTTTTCCCTTTGCATTGGGGATGGAGAGGGTCCTATTTATATCAGAGTACAGCGGAAAGAGTGGATAAGGAGGGAGGGATATGCAGTATACTCCTCCTTTCTTCTATTCCCAAGATAAAGTCTATTCCTTTGGGGAAAGAGGATAATCCCCTACCCACCCACACACCTCATTTCCTTATTGGGCATTGCCGTTGGACAATATATTTGGGAAAGCACTGTACTGGGATGAGGAAGACCTGGATTAAAATGCTGGGTCTGAAGATAACTGGTGATATATAATCTAGCTCAGTGGGTTGTCAATATGCTTTGTAAACTGGAGGGATGTGAGGATCGCCATAATAATGCAGCTTCTTTGCTCTAGATTAGAGACAGGAGGCACAGAGATCTTAAGTGACTTTCCCAGTCAGGATTCCATTCCAAGCCCTCCTGTATAGTGTTCTTGGCCTATATAGAATAGGGATGGAAAGCTCTAAAAGTGAAAGTCTGACTGCGAAGTCATGAATAATCATAATTAGTAAGAAAAAGGGGAAAAACTGATGTGAATGCACAAAGACCTCTCTGATCAGTTCATATCTAAAAAGAAGTGGCCCATAATCCAACACATTTACAAAGAAGCACCACAGATCTGTTGTGCTGCCTCCTCTTTCCCAGGGATCCTTGAAGGTGCAGAAAGATGAAAATCATGAATATTATTATCAATAACGTTGAGTCTTAGCATCCTTTCCCACTGTTTCCTTTCCTTCTGGTAGACCAGCAAGGTCTAGCACTGGTGAAAAGCAGTGGGGAGTTCCAATTTTATAGAGTAGTCCTCATGAACAAAAGTAACAGAGTCTATAAAACATGCCTGCCTAGAGGGGAGGGAATGATGTTCTGCTCCCTGACAAAAAGAGCCAGAACTAGGGTTTCATGGGAAACGATATGGTTTTAATCAGCTGAGGCAGCAGATGGGCTTCTTCAGGCTCCTTCCCCTTTCCTTCTGCCAGCATCTCTCTCCAGTGGAATTGATTCAGGCCAATGGGAGCATCATACATCCTTCACCCATCGTACACCCTGAGGGCAACCCCACAGCATCTTCCAGAGCTCTGAGTATAAACAAGCAAGCAATAAATACTCCTTAATTGATGAATGAAACCTAAGCCAGGTCTGCACATGATCTATAATTTCATATGCTGGCTCAGTTTTACATGCTTCTAATACTAAATGTCTCTTTATCTGCCCACATGAATCTGCTTTAGGATCCATTTTTTATTGCTCTACTTCTTTCTATTAACTCCATTCCCTCCTATTCACACACACACACACACACACACACACACACACACCAACAAATGAGAAAGGCATAGAGACAAAATGGAAAACCAAGGATTGTAGCCCAAAGATCATTTGCCTATCAGTCTTTTGCATTAAATTGGATGTTACCTTTTATTTTTTTAAAATCATGTGCTTGGGGCAGCTAGGTGGCTCAGTGGATAGAGCACTGGCCCTGAAGTCAGGAAGACCTGAGCTCAAATCTGGCCTCAGAACAATCACTTGACACTTACTAGCTATGTGACCCTGCGCAAGTCACTTAACCCCAATTGCTTAAAAAAAAATCATGTGCTTGTGGATAAACAGATGACCAATGTTTCCCAATGCATAAAGGTAAGCGAGTTTTTTAGATGTCACTAGGAATAATTTTATGCATTATAGCAAGCAAATAAGGCCTACATCTTTCTATATAAAGAAGCAATCTTTTCATAATAAGAGCTGAATTTAAGCTTTAAGGTTTATGAAGCAATCATTATGATTCTCTCAATTTCTTTTCTTATCTTATTGCTCTAGCTAGCATTTCTAGCATTGTTAAACAGTAGTGGTGATAATGGATATCCTTATCTTATTAGAGAGGCCTCTAACTTTTCTCCATTGTATGTAATATTTGCTCTAAGATTCTGATAAATATCATTTACTCTATTAAGGAAAATTGCTATGATTTCTAAAATAGGGAAACTAGGTAGCACAGTGGATGGTACACTGGGCCTGGAGGCAGTATGACCCATCTTCCTGACTTCATCTTCATCCTCATCATCTGGCCTCAGATACTTACTAGCTATGTGATCCTGGGCAAGTCACTTAACCTTGTTTGTCTCAGTTTCCTCATCTGTAAAATGAGCTGGAAAAGGAAATGGCAAGCCACTCCAGTATCTTTGCCAAGAACACCCCGAATGGGGTCACAAAGAGTCAGACACGACTGAAATGACTGAACAAAACAACAAGAGGTGATAATGGATGCCTTGATCTTATTTGAGAGGCCTTTCACTTTCCCCCATCATATAAAACATTTGCTTTTAGATTTTGATAGATACTATTTATTAAGAAAAATTACTATGATTTCTGGAATTTTTCATAGAAACAAATTTCATTCCTCCTTATGTCATGTTATAAAGGCAGCTGGATGTCGCATTAAGCTTAGAGTCAAGAAGACCTGAGTTCAAAACCAGCCTCAGTCATTTGCTAGCTGTGTGACCTTGGGAAAGTCATTTAACCTCTATCTACATCAGTTTGTTGAACTGTAAAACGGGGATTATAACAGCGCCTATCTCACAAGGCTGTTATGAGGATCGAGGAGATAATATCTATAAAGCACTTAGCACAGTATCTGGCACATAACAGGCACTTGAGAAGTCCTCATTTCCTTCCTTATGTTGGCCAATCAATATGCCAAAGGCATACTTTCCAAAGTATGACGTACAGTAAGATGAATGATCTTTGAGTTATTTCATTAGTACATGTATCTTAGACAGGCATTTCAAATAAAGAATGGGTTGGGCCTAGAACTGGATAAGAGGTAGAGAGCAGGCTGATTTGCTTTTGGGAAATCACACAAGGCTTTCGATAACCCTAAGCTATTCCCTGCTGCCAAAGCCCATCTGTGTATCACTGATTTTCTCTCTGTGATGCTATATGACTCTGAATCCCGGAACCACAATCTGGAAAGAATCAAAGTTGCTAATGACCCAAAGGCCATGGAAGGACATGTGAGTCTACACCGTAACGCTGTCAGTGATGACGGAAAGAGAAGACGTAGTATTTTAAAGTCCATAGATTCAGACCGAGAAGGGACCAGAGAGGTCAGCTAGGACAACACTTTCCTTTTGCAGATGAGGAAACCGTGTCCCAAAAAGATCAAATGACTTGCCAAGTACGAAACAGCAAATCCAGGATTCAAATGTATGTCCCTTGATTCCAAATCTAACACTTCTCCCCAGGGATACGCATGACAAGAATAGGAGATGGGGTTGATGATTTATCGATAGTGAGTGATTGCAAATGGACAAATGGACTGCCTGCGTGAGGCTGATCCACACAAACTGGGAAAAGGTCTAGAAGAACATCTCTAGCATGCTGGCTTTGTCTTACATGGGTGTTTTTTTGGAGGACATGGACAAGAATTACATAGGATGGAAAAGAATAAATGGGATACAATTGGAATCATTGGAAGGATCAAACACACACACACACACACACACAAAACAACAACAACAACAAAGAATTATTTTCCTAATCACTTGTGAATTTAACCATAAATATGACATTGAAACCGTCTTGAGGAATCATGAAAGTCTCTACAACTATGACATCACCAAAGACTAAAGCATAAAAAACACCAGGTTTGGAATCAGGTAAAACCTGGGTGTGAATGCTGCCTCAGACACTTACTAGATTCCTCCTGATTTCTGGGAAGCTTGCTCAGCCCTATTTACTGGGAAACGTTGGCTATCCTACCTATAAAATTATGATTTATAACAGTAAAAAAAGTAACATCCTGGTCAGCAGCTAGGTGGCACAGTGGATAAAGCACCAGGCCTTGAATCAGGAAGTCTCATTTTCCTGAGTTCAAATCTGCCTTCAGACGCTTATTAGCTGTGTGACCCTGGGCAGGTCACTTAACCTTGTTTGCCTCAGTTTCCTCATTTGTCAAATGAACTGGAGGAGGAAATGGCAAACCACTCCATCATCTTTGCCAAGAAAACTCCAAATGGGGTCATGAAGAGTCAGACGTGATTGAAAACAACTCAACAACAACAATATCCTGGTCAACTCAGAAGACTGACATACAAATAATCTTGAGGCTGCAATCTCCTGCTGTCCCTGAATCACCCAGCTCAATCATCCAGCAAGCCTCCATCAAGTGCCTGGTAATACAAAGACAGCAAATGAAAAATTCTTTGTTTCCATGGAATTTAACATTCTATTGGCAGTGGCAGTAGATTTGCTGCTGGTTTGGTTTTCTGACGGCAGCATTATAATAAAAAAAATTTTTTAAAAAGCACATAGGGAGGAAAGGAAGAGGGGAGGGAACAAATATTTATTAAGTGCCTACTGTGTGCCAGGTACTATGCTAAGCTCTTTATGAGATAATAGCTAAATAATTGCGCCATGAGTTAGTCTTTGTCTGGATTTCATAGTAATGAAAGAGTGTTATAATAACAAACAGCATTTACATAGCAGTTTAAGATTTGCAACGTATTTCATGTTTTAACATTTGATCTTCAAGGGAGGGTGCCATTATTCCCATTTTACAGATGAGGAAAATTAGGCTGATCAAGGTTGAATGATAACCACAGTAAATTTCTGAGATAGGGCTAAGGTACCCCTCATGAGCACCCACATGTAATTGGGAGGATTGGCTCTGCAGCACATACAGAGGTACTGAAAAGAAAGAGTTATGTCCATGAATGGACACAAGGGCATATTCTTCTTGGAATTTACATTTCACAAAGGCTTGTTGGATAATTCTATAGTGTGATGACTCTCACCAAGCTTAGACAGTCTTATAAATGTTAACTTCTTGGGAAATAGGGGTTAGGAGTACAACTGAAGGATGAAATGGATATGATTCAGTAGCACTGACAAAGCAAACTGACCTCCTTCTGGAGGGTTAGTGGCATGAGAAGAGACTGGGTAGCCAGGGATGGGTAGCAGAGCAGCTGTGTGGAGTAGCCATAGGGCGCCATGTGGGACAGCCATAGGGAGAAACTGAGGTATACACAATCATCCACAGTGCCTATAAGAAGGCAGGCAGTTATAAGAATGGCAGTGAGTTTCTTTATCATACAGTGACTAAGGCATCCTCCACCCTTCTGAGTCAACCAGCGTTCCTAGATCCCTACTGTCAATTCAGATCTTCTCTGACACAAGTTGACATAAAGTCTATTTATGGGCTTCTTCTTGTTCAGTCATTTACAGTTGTGTCCAACTCTTCTTGATGCCATTTTTCTTGGCAAAGATACTGGAGTGGTTTGCCATTTCCTTCATTTTATAGATGAAGAAACTGAGGCAAACAGGGTTAAGTGATTTGCCTAGGGTCATACAGCTAGTAAGTGTCTGAGACCAGATTTGAACTCAGGAAAATGAGACTTCATGCCTCCAGGCCCAGGGTACCATCCACTGTGCCAGATTTTAACGCACGAAGTTGAGTTTTTCTGACTCCAGACCCAGCAGGCTATCCACTGAGCCAGTAGCTGCCCATGAGCAAGGCAGTGTCTCATAGGCACTGAGGGCCTAGCTACTTAATGTGTGAAGCTGCATCCTGAATGGCAGGAGCCTATTTGCGTACCCAGCCAAAGCTTTCTCTTAGACTCAGCTGTGAGAATAGTTCCCTTGACAGCTGCTGATCAATAAGCGTGAATTCTCTTGTGTTCACGCAGGTGTGTTTGCGTTCTGTCACACCTATGTTTTAGATAGACACCTCCACTTCCCACTCCTGGCTCTGCTGGGAATCTGTGCCTGTTATCATCTGTGCAAAACCTGAACCCTTGACAGTCTTCTAGTTTCAAATTAGCCTTTTGACCACTTCCAGCTTCAAAGAGCAGGGAGCTGGGGGAGGAGAAGTAGTCAGGGTGAAGAAAATTACTCCCTTATGATTGGAAAAAAATTGTCACTGGAAATGTACTTGGGATAGGTGCACATGGAGTGATTGTAATCTCTCTCTCTTCAAGTTTTACCCAAGTTGTATGGGACAGAAAGCCTACAGATCAAAAGATTCTCAGTTGAAGCCTGTAACAGAAGAAAGGCCCTAGGCATTTAAAATCTGTTGCCTTAAGCTACCTAGAAAACTTTGAGCTTCAGACAGTTCCCAGACAAGCAAAAAAAGCCTAAAGGTGAATTTTCTGATTTAGGCCTTGAAGAGGGGAAAAAAATAAAAGATTAGACTAAGCATTGATTGATAACAGTTGAATATTAGCAAGACAGTATCAGCTCTATTTCTTTAAATATTGCCTTAACCATATTTTTTTCCTAAAAATGTGATGTGAATACTAGTGTTTGATTAATATTAATGTTCTGTTGTTTTGTGATGAGCTTAGTTTTATAGGAAACGAAGACATTGTCTGATTCAGTCATCCACACCTTTGGAAACACTGATTCTGGGCAAATCATTTCACCTTTCTCTATGCTTCAATGTCTTCATCAATAAAAAGGGGGTTGGATTCTATAGCCCTTAAAGTTTCTTCCAGCTCTAAAGCCATGATCCTTTTCCCTGTTTGTATAGTATGACCATATCTCAGTGATCGCCTTTGACCTGGTGACAACTCCATAGAGGTTCTTAAACTTTTTTGTGTGTGTCCCGGTCTCCTGTGGCAGCCTGGTGGAACCCATGTGACCCCTCCTTAGAATGATGTTTTTAAATGCATACAATAAAATACATAGAATGACAAATGAAGACAATTATACTGAAGTGTAGTTATGAAATTATTTTTAAAAAGCAAGTTCTCAGATTCCAACTTAAAAACTCTGGTCTTAGAGGAAACAAAACCATATATTGAGGCCTTGCCTTGCTAACTCAACTCAATACAGTGAGCAGTGGTGTTTCAACTGCCTTAACTCTTGGTGTATATTTGAATGTAGAAGCTATCTGAAGTCCTTGCTTTAAAAGATAAGCCCCTGAGAAGCCTCACCTTTCAGAGGAGAACATTTGTATGATAATTCATGGAATCAGGGCTGGCTCTGCCCAAAATGGTGGCATCAACAAAGATTTTTGTTTTATTTTGGTTTAGTTGGGTTTGGTTTTAGGTTACCCCAAATCCTGATTAGTTCATAATTCCTGGTTCTTTTCTCTATCTCCCATTCTCACAGGTCAATTGATCCTTCCCTTCTCATCTTAAATTTTTAATATTAGGAGGAAAAAGTATTAATTTGTAATAAAGTATGAATGATTTCATAGCTGGCCTTATCCATTACCTGAAAAGGAAATGGGGGGCTAAGGTGGGAGGGCAATAGAGTCCCAATTTAAAAGAGTAACTTAGTAACCTCAAGTAGTGAATTTCTAAAATGAGATTTTATTAAAGGCATTTTAGGGCAGAGGGACCTTCTCTAACTCATGGTTCTGCTATCTGAAAAAAAAACATTATAAATTGTTATTGTTTTTAGTTCTTATGACTTCCACATCTGTTAGTGTGTAAAATCAACTGTAGAATATTCTTGAGTAATTCAGAAGGGGGTCAATAAGCATTTATATAGCACCTACTATGTGCCAGGCACTGTGCTAAGCATTTTTACAAATATCTCATTTGATCCTCCCAACAACTCTAACATTATTCCCATTTTACAGTTGAAGAAACCAAGGCAAGCAGAGGTTAAGTGACTTTGCCCAGGATCACACAGCTAGTATCTGAAGTCAGATTTGAACTCAGGTCTTCCTAACTCCATATTCAACATTCAACACTATCAACTGAGCCTTTGGAGCTATATGTTTTCAAAAAAATGTTAGAATAACCAAGATATCAGTAAATAACATCTGTTGTCTCATTGGTGGTGAGAAGAGACAGAACCAGAAGTGATTGGAAATTGTATTTCTTCATAATACCTTATCACAGATCATTTTCTTAATGATCTGTACCCTTTACTTTGGGGAGTTGGTAGGAGTTAACTAACTACATGGGCAAATAGGTGGCACATGGGATAGAACACAGAGCCTGGAGTCAGGAAGACTTATCTTTTTGAGTTCACATCTGGCCTCAGGTACTTACTGTGTGACCCTAAGCAAGTCACTTAACCCTGTCTGCCTCAGTTTCCTCATCAGTAAATGAGCCAGAGAAAGAATTGGCAAACCACTCCAGTATCTTTGCCAAGAAAACCCCAAACAGGGTTATGAAGAGTTGGACATGGCTAAAGAACAAAAGCTAATTTCATATCAAATATAGCCATAGATATTATGAGGAAAGGGAACCCACCTCCCCTTCCTGCAAGTAACAACAACAACATCCTTAGTGACAGAACTCCAGCACAATAAACAGGTCATTTGACCAAATGCAAAAGTGAGAGCCGTTGCCCTTAAGAAGCTTGTATTCTAAAGGGAAGACAATATACATAGGCAGATGATGGCTAAGGAAGGATGGTTCTGTCTATCGCAGCTTAGGGATAGTGAGTTGGAACATAAGGCAGTAAGTAGGCTGACACACCATTTCCAGTGGTAGTATTGATTTGCTGACTACGCCCAAAGAAAGAAGTGGAAAGTAGGGGGATGGAGAAGAGCAGAGGGCAGCAGGGTACACACACACACAGTTAGGGGAGATGACAAAATATGCCTGAATAGGTCCTGGCCCTAGTTTCCTGTGTATGGATGGAATGTGAAAGAAGCCTAGGGCTGGCTAAAAACAATTAGGGTTAGGCAATTTGCCTTCGGTCACCAATCAGGATAGATGAAGCCCAGGGCAGAATTCCAAAGCAGAGTGGATTAATCCAGGTCTGGAGGGTTGTTTTGTTATACGTAAAGAAGGGGGAAAATTGAAGGAAAAATGTAAGAGTTAACAACAAAAAGGATAGGGAACTCTCCATTTCAGCAAGTATAAAGGATAAGGGAAATATCCCAGTGAAAGGCAGAGGTTGATCTATGCTTGTGGCCACATAGCAACTCCGATGGGCCAGAGGAATAGAGGAGAGGGTAAATGGATTATTGCTTTACTTTTGAACTGATGAGGGAGGGTGAAAGGTTCCTTAAAAGAGAAGAAGAAAATTCTTTCAGAGGAAAAATAAATGAAGACAAGGAATTTAAAGATGCAGAAAGGAATCCAACAATATGTCAAGATTTTAGAAGGAGAAAGAATATAATTCAGAAAAAAGAAAGATCACCAACTACTTGAAGCTATATAATAAGTTAGAGGTCCTTCTCAGTCAAAGAGTACTTGCTCTTCATATGAGCACTTACTATGTACCAGGCGCTGTGTTAAGCACCAGGGATACAAAGAAAAATATAAAACATGGTATCTACTCTCAAGGAGATCACATTTTAATGGAGGAGAAAACTATGGACATATATTTATCTCTCTATTTCCAACATCTATCTTCACTTATCTATCTAGCTGTCATCTATCTATTTGTCTATCTATCTAGGTACATGGAAAATAATTTTCTAGGGAGGGAAATAGGAATAGAGTACTGGAGCTACCAGAAAAGGCTTCCTACAGAGAGTGAAATTTGAGTTGTCTTAAAGGAAGCCAGGAAAGCTAAGAGGGAAAGATCCTCTGAGAGGAAGCAACCCTCATGCTCTATGTAATCATGATGGGGATCCACACACATCACTAGGAAGGAGAACATCTAGTGCTATTCAGAGGAAAGTGAGAAAATCTATGGTTGTCTATAGCTCCCCGCTGAAGGGTACTGAAAAAAAACATAAGTCACCAGACATGAGCAACTCAGTGGTATGAGTATCTAGGATGTGATGGAAAACCTTCGAAGACGATTTTGGTTCTACTTCTTACAAACTATATAACCCTACAAAAGTCTCTTTATAGCTCTTTGCCTCGGCTTTTTCATCTGTATATTGGGTGGGGTGGAAAGAAGGAGGGATAGACTAAATTATTTCCAAAGTCACTCTAAATCTATTATGCTGGTAAAGTTTGATGATAGCTTCCCATTGATAGTGATTCAAATGGGGACAAGTGTTGCTAACAGAAGGAGCCTGGGAGGTGAGGTGAGGAACATTGATAGCATTTATGAAATTTAGGGAAGAAAATTGGAGACCTTAGGGGTATTTTTATTACTACTAGTGATTGAAGACAAAGATTTCAAAAGAGAAAGTAAGTTATCTCTGGTTACGAATGATTGTTAAATTTCAGGATTTAGATAATCCTCAGGAGGACTCAAGATACAAGAATTATGGAGACCTGACAAGGATTGGCATGCACCTAATGAGGACTGATTAAAAATAAATATACCTTAAAATATCCTGATTAAATCTAGAGGGCTTTACATTTAAACTGAAAGAGAAGAGAAGGAGAAAAGTTACCTATGAATAGCTGTTAATCCAAATGCTATCAAGATGAGCACGCATGTCAGGAAAAAAGGGTATCAGTAGAGAGGCATAGTAATTCACAGGAGACAATATCTCAAAGGAAAGGCAGCAATAATATTTATGATCCCCAAAGACTGGGGAGTAAGCAGAATAAGGGGAATCAACTAAGTGAACAGAGATTTTAATAAAAGGAGATAAAACTGATATGTGAGGGGATTTAACTCAGGATTACAATATGAGAATAGAATTCCAAATGAAGAGATTAGATAAAAGAGGTAAGCATAGTATATTAAGAACTTATACGTATGTGAAAAAAAATCATGAATGAGAGGCCACAAACTTGGTGGAAGGCATATGGCTAAGAGTCAATGGAGGGAGAAATTGAAGCTTTAATGTCATTGGAGTATACTACAGACCACTTAGCTAGAAGGAGGGACTAGATATTAAGTTTTGGAAACAGATCACAAATCTGGTATACAGACATGATATGAGTAGCAATGGAGGACTCTAATAACCAGAATATCAACTACTACTACTACTACTACTACTACTACTACTACTACTACTACTAC
>NW_020954560.1:2112577-2151926 GCF_900497805.2 Vombatus ursinus | reverse complement strand
ACTACTACTACTACTACTACTACTACTACTACTACTACTACTACTACTACTACTACTACTACTACTACTACTACTGTTACTACTACTGCTACTACTACTACTACTTCACTCTCTCTCTCTCTCTCTCTGTCTCTCTCTCTCTCTCTCTCAAAAGCAGAGGAGCCAATTCCTGATTTGCTTGGTCACTTAATTTTCATCATGTAGTAGAAATAACAATTATTGTGGACCTGTGCCTGACTGATAAGGAAGAATTGAATGAAAGAAATATGTAATCATTCAAAGGAGTTTGGCCTGTCCATCCACATGCATAATGTCTTTTGCTCAGATTTCAATACATATTAGGATGGGAAGCCTGTAGGCTTAACCTTTCTTTGCCTTTATCTGTGTCATGAATCCCTTAAGAAATCTGATGAAGCCTATGGATCTTTCTCAGAATGATGTTTGTAATGCATAAAATATTAAGGATTACAAAATAAACCAATTTTACTGAAATGCAGTTATTAATACATTTTTTATAAAAATGTTCAGATTCCAGATTAAGAACTTCTACCATAGAGCTTGCTAGGCAGACAATGAGTTGGGCCCAGATTTGAAAAGGAAGAGAAGAGATTGGATTGCTTTCAGAAAAATGCAAAGATTTCATTGACTCTAAGTTTCTCACGAAAGAAAAGGTCCATCTTTTCAATGTCAACATTTTACTATTGTTGCTACATGACAGCAAATTGTGGAATTGTCTCTGAAGAGTTAATAAGGATTACTGCACAGAGGGCAAAAGAGTACAGCAAAGTTGATTTGAGCAGATCGTAAGATACAACCAGTTGGAAATTCCAAAGAAGGACAAGGTAAGAGATATCATCAAGGTATTATATGTCAGGGAAAGGAGATGGGCTGTTCATGTGACAAATACAATGGATGCCAGGCAGACAGGTTATCTGTTCAACGTCTGGAGAAAGAGAGGATATCTCTAGCACATTGGGTAGATCTCTATGGTGAATTTTTAGGAGAGCATGAGAAAGAGTCATAGAAGATAGTCAGTCAGACAAATTCAATCATTGGTGGAAACATTTGGTGGGAACATTGGTGAGATCACAGAGCCATTTCAGTATTTGAGTATGAGAAGGAACTGGATACAAAAAAAAAAGAAATTATGAGAATCTTAGCAGTGATTAAATCATCTTAGATAAAAGTTATAGTTGGATGGGTATCCAAGCCTTTTAGATGTTCAATTTGAAATAATTTAGAAATATATACATATACATATACATATATATGTATATATATATACACATATACATATATACATATATATACATATATATGTATATATATACACACACACATATATATATAGTTAAGATCTCATGGATTGAAATAGTGCAAAGGACTAAGAAAAATGGAATAATCTCAAAAATGAAATTTTGTTGATAGTTCCACCTTAATCACATATGATGATGTTTTAAATGTATATATAAAACACTTCAAACCCTTTGATTTCTTCATGGGATGTGTTTCTCTTTGAGTGAAAAGAGAAAGCAATGTGATTGATTAAGAGGATTAGTCACGCCCATATTGTAAAATATGTATTAGTGAGCTCAGTCCAGAGGGGTCAAGCTCAGTGATGAAAGATTTCACCTCTGGAAGTAAGAATTCTGCTGTTATTGTTGTTGTTGTTGTTTTATTGTTCATAGATTCCAGATTAAGAGCAAAGGGAAATGCACTTCCTAAGAGTAGAGAGTTTCACTCTCTCTCTCTCCTTCTCTCACCACTTCCAGGGACAGTGTCATTGCAGAGAAGGTACCAATAGAGGACAGTGTTTCCAACCCAGAGTAGACAGAAAAAAGCACTCAAGAAAAAAAACAGACACAGATAAATGCGGAAAGACAGCCTCCAAAGAAGGGAAGCAACTTCTAGGCTCATAACGCCATGAAACATAAAAGACTGTCTACTATAGACTCATTCAAGGAAAGAGTTCTATTAACCAGGATGTAAGAATTTAGCCTTTGGTTATGTCCTTTACTGCAAAGAATCTCTAAGTTTAACCTCATTCGTTCCTTGGACTCTGTGTGTACTTGTGAGAGAATGCATCCCAGGCTTGATGCAGAGGGGATGATTTATACATCAGTTCCTAAAATCCAACCTTAGAAATATCTATTTTCTAAAAGTTAATTGAGGTTATTGATTGACAGCCACTGATCCTGGTTCCTGGGTGACAATACTAGAAACCCCAGCTCCTTGAGATTAACTCCAAAGTCCTTGAGAGGACAAATAGCTGTCCTCTGGGGAACCTGCCCACCAATGAAAGTGAGAGTTGGGGAATTAACCCTAGTGGGGGTGAAATGCCACAATGTAGAATGCAATCCTGCCTGCATCTTGCAATCGCTCCTACGGGAGCCATCTAATCAGAATTATTTTAATTTCTCTTCCAAATATCACCCCCCCCAAACAGTTATGTATCCAATGCTTGTTGATTGAACAATTGATCAAGAAGTCTTCAAACAAAAAGCTGGATGATCACTTGTTGATTGGTAAGCTGGAGAGTATACAGAGGAGAGTGAAAAGGTGCTGAAAGGCCTTGAGATCAGGCCCAATGAAGATGACTAGGAGGAACTGGGGGTGATAAGCTGGAAAAAGAAAAGATTCAGGAGCATGTGATAGCCAGCTTCAAGTATTTGAAGGGCTTTTACATAGCATGGGAATTAGAAGTCTGGTGCTTGGCCTCCGGGGACAAAACTAGTAATACTTCATGAAGAAGACAGATACAAAGAAGCATATTTATATTTAATGTGAAGTCTTCAAACAATGGATGAGCATTTGCTAAGTACACTATAGAGAAAATTCTTTGGGATAAATTGGACAAGATTCACTCTAAGTTCCCTTCTGATCCAGATTCCACAATTCTGTAAAACCCTTCAAGAAAATTCATTCTTTTTCTTTTCTATTCCCCTAGAGCCACAATTTTTACATACATTTATGCTTGATTTTAGGATCAATCCAGCTCACAATCAGTGCCATGGTAGAGTAGAAAGGGCCTGTTCTCTAATCAGAGGACCTGAGTCTTGGAATCCCACCTCTGCCACTCCTTTCTGTGACATATGGAGAATTAGATAACCATCCTGGGCACTCAGTTTTCTCATCTGCAAAATGAGACAGTTGGATTAGATGCCCTTTGAAGCCTTTACTAGCTCTTAATCATCCTCTATTAGTCTTCTGAACACCTCCTATCTTTTCTTACTCTGAATTCACCTAGTATTAGCCAATCTTTTTGCTTTTTTTTTCAATTTCCCAACTTTCACTCATTCAAGAAGCATTTATTCAACACCTTTTATGTGAAAGGCACTGTGCTAGGTGTAAGGGATACAGAAAACAAAGTCTTCAATCTTTGACAAAACTTACTGAGGTTAAGATAATTCCATTGGGGTCAGCAAACCCAGTTAACTATATAGGTCAAGAATTTTGGGCAAGAAGCTCACTCAAGGTGGATTCATGGAGTAGGGATTAGAAATCATGCCCTCCTCAACCATGATGTTTTGCTTTTTCTCTACTCTTACTTTATTACCCAGGCTCCAAAGCCCGGAACTAAAAACATAAATGATCGGTGATGTGCCCAGGGTAGGATACAGAAAAGAACAGTAAAGACAGCCCTCAGACTTTGAAATGAGGGCACTGAAACAAATTGAAGTAGGAAAGAATCCAGTTAGACTTAAAGAAAGTCTTTCTGCCTTTCACGATGGTGTGAGCTCTGAAGTAAATTTTGTGAGGGAGATAATGGCAACCCTAGAGAGGGGTCAGTGAAGACCAGGCAATAATTATATAACCCAACTTGTGCAGCACCATCCTGGAGGCACAAGGCTGGACAACATGACCTCAAAAGGTCCCTCTCAGGTCTGTGACTCCATCAAATATTTTTCTTGGGTGGCGAGAGCTGTGTGTTGGAAGGAGCTGACCCCAAATCACTGAGCTGGAAAAACAGAAGTCTAACACCTGAAATGACAACAGTAGTACTAATAAACCTTAGGCCCACCTTGGGAGTGCCCTCCCTCCAAGGAGTAGAGGTGGACTTCCCTGCACAGCCAGGGCTGAGACTTCACTCTTCTCTGATCTATGAGTGCCTCATCTTGGGCAGGATGTCCTATTTGGCACACCTGAACGATTTTTGGCAGGAGACAGTCTGGCAGATGGGGGGGGAGGCTGATCCTGGGCAGTTGGGGCCTTCAGCACTCTGGGCCTTACTTTTTAACAATATGAATTGGTGATTCTAATAGCATAAAATCATCATTAAAACACCCCCAGTTCATTTTTTTTTAACACTGGAGCTGATTGCTCTTAAATGACCCAGCACACAGAGACAAAATGGTGCATTGTGCCTGTGTCCCTGTGTCCCATTCCCTTCCTTCCACTCTGACCCCACCCCCCAAATAGCCAGCATCTCCATAATGACCTCTAGAACAAGCCGTTGGGATCCTGACATGGTACCAAGCTGACACCTTGGGCTGGGATTTAATTTTGAGTTACGGTTGCGTTAGGAAAACATATGATGTGGTCGTTTGTTTGTAGAGAGAAGGGGAAAAAATCATAAAACCCTCTTTTTTTATGAGCTGTCGCTTGAGCTGTTCCTGGAGCCCCAAGTAGCAAGCTTCTAAATCAATGGTCACAGCTGTTCTTGCTCCTTGGAGCCCAGCAGGTGTATCGCCCTGCGCGGCTGCCATCTCCCCCCACTCACATAACAAATAATAACGTCTTACACACACCAGCCATCCATCAGAGTTACGGCCCAGCTCTCCCGGAGTAACAGGGGGCTTCCACTCATTCCCTCCTTTCCCTCCTTCCCCTCCTCCCTTCCCACTTCATTCATTCTTTCTTTCCTTCTTTCTTTCTTTTTTTTTTTACAGTAGAAATACTCTATCCATGGATTATTTAGTCACACTTTCTGGACTCCTTTAATTGAATAACCTTTGGCTCTCCTGGCAAAGGGAGAGGGGTGGGGGGAACCCACCACAGTGTTTATTTGTGTTAAAAAACAATAGGCGTATTGTGACTGGTGAAATCAATTAGTCTTCCTGAGCGGGTAAAGGCCCACATCTGGTGTGATTTAAGTTAATGTAAGGGAAAGGGCTGCAGAGGCCCGGAGACCTTGAGTTCTCATTTCAACAGGTGACAGAGAAAGCATAAAAGGCTAATATATACTACAAGTGCGCAGGCAGTGTGATAAATACTGGGGGGTGCACCTAGGAGGTAAAATCCTATCAAACCCACCAAAATCAAATAAAAGTTTCTCTCAGAGTCAGGGCCATCCACCAACGGCAGACAGAGGAGGAAGGGCTATGACTTAGCTAGGTAATTGAGGGGGTAACAGAGTACACGTGGCCTCCTGGACTAGCGTGAGAGAGAGAGCAGAGGACTTAGATCAGGGAGGAGGCAGAGAGATCACCTGGCCCACTTCCCTTATTTCACAGATTAGGAAAATAAGACACGGAGAAGCGACAGCTCTAGCCAATAAGTCTACCATATAAAACTAGTCCCAAAGTGCCTTCAGAGGCTGCGGGCTCACCTCACTGGGCGTCTTTAAACAAAGTCTCGGATGACCTACTTGCTCAGTATGTTGTAGTTGTCTTATTTAATTACATGGGCTTGACGGACTCTAAGATCTCTGTTAAGTCTGAAATTCTGAGCATGGTTTGGAACCCAGGTCCTCAGATTCTAAATCTGGTGTCTTCCCACTATACCACATGGAGCCCAGGACTCCTAGAGGGGTAACAATACACAAGACAGACAGCCTGGGCTTGAAAGTTGTCTACCCACAAAGATAAGATGAAAACAGTTATAATAACTCCAGAAGGGGCAACGTTGTAAAACACTGTGACATTCTAGTTTCTTGATCGAAAGAGATACGTGGCTTGGCCTTTGCTCAGTTGACAAGTAACAATATAGACAATGAAGATGTCATATTGACATTTAAAAGGCCTAGAAACTTAGTCCAAGCACAGAATTATGAAGGAGAGGGGACTTATGTGGGTGCTGAATAAACATAATCAAAGGCCACACTAACATCAACAGAGACCGATGGTCATTGATGACTACCATATCTCTCTCCAGACACCCTCTTCAGGAACTGGAATTACATGCAAAAGCCAAAATGGCTTCCTAATTGCCTCTCGGATAAAATATAAGTTCTTCTCTCTAGTTTTAAACACTATATGCTACCTGGCCCTGACCTATCTTTCTAGCCTGATTGAACATTAACCACCCTACCTCCCGTACTCTGCAATCTAGCCAGACTGGCCTTCTCTCTGTTCTTCATGTATAACACTCCATTGGCTGTCTCTTATAACTGCAATGCATTTCCTCTTTGTTTCTGCCTTAGAGTATCTCTCTTCCTTTAAGATGAAAGTCAAGGGCCATCTTCTGTAGGAAGCATTTTCTGATCTCCTTGAGCTAGTGTTCTTCCTCTCAAACGACCTTGTATTGAACTATTTTGAAATATATACATATAATATGCATATATATATATTTGTACTTATTCACTTTAAAGTTATACTGTATGTATTTTTATATATACTTGTCTCTCTTGATTAGCTCATTGGGAATAGGAATTGTTTCATTCTTTGTGCTGGTATCCCCAGTGCCTAGCACAGTGCCTTTCATACGGTACGAAATTAATAAATACTTGTTTATTGACTGATTTGTGTTACCCTTCATCCTGGCTGAACGAGGTGCCTCCTTTACTTCTCACATTTTGCAGTCTCCCATCCAAGGCTGCAATCTTTGCCTTCTCACCCCAGATAAAACTGAGTTTAGAGAAATACTAACCCGGGCCCAGGAATTGGAGCGTATTACATGGGTAGAGTGTTTGTGGATCATTTGGGGATAAAAAGGGGGGTGGTTTCCATGTAAGTTATTATTCTAGTGGCCTCTATTATTAACTCAGACCTCAGGGAGAGCCAGGGCATGGAGCGATCATCCAACCACAACATAAATCCATGTGTCATGGAGAAATCCCATACTAAGCAGCAAAGTCTCCCTCCTTTATTCTGAGGCTGATGGCAGGTACCAGACACCTGGGATGACAGGCCAAGCCCATGGATGGTTTTATTTCTATTAAATCAGTTTCCAACAGCTGGTCACCAGTTGCCCTCTGACAGGGACACATAAAAGCAAAGCATCCATGCTGTACCAGCAGGGATCAGGGGAAGAAACGGAGCCCTCATAAATCAAGACTGCAGCTTTAAGACAATGAAGTGCATGTGTGCAGGGTGAAGTATGCCATTCCCTAACACTTGTGGCCTGGGGAGGGAAACCCTGCACCCTGGGTGCAAAGGGAGCTCCATGCCTTGGGATTAGTCTCAAAGGGCTTTCAAGTAGAAACACCCCAACTTCCATACTGCCTGCATTCCCTCCCTTCCCAAGGGCTTCCCTAGGCCGGTCATGTTGCTAAGCCAGTCTGGGGGCTCTCATGGACAAGAGCTTCCAGGAGCCAGCTTCTTGATGATTTCTAAAAAGTAACTAATTCTGAAGTTGAGGTGTCTGAAAGTGGGCTCTCCACTGGGATTTTTTACTGGCGTGTAGCCCATTAGCATGGGATAGCAACTCCCCTGACATGGTCTCTCCCTGGCAGAGGCTGTGAGATGGGCAGGGAGCTAGGTTCTGGGAAGTGGAAGAAGGCGACTGGCTCTCTGCCAAGGTAATCCAAGGAGGAGAAAAAAAAGAAGCAGAAGAAGTAGGGGAAGGAGAAGGCAAAAGACCCCACAAGGCTGCTGCTGGCACTGGTCCCAGGGCAAAATCAGGCTTCAGGTTCTGGTTCATGCTTCAGAGGGGGCCAGAGGCCAAAAAGCATTGGCAACCAAAGAGAATCCCAGTATGATGTTCTGAAGAAATGGGTCTTCCTAAGCAATTTCTTGTGGGATGGAAGGTTGGAAGAGAAGTGGGAAGCAGGGAGGGAGACAGAAGACTCCATGTACAACCATTTGATAGGAAAAAGTCGCAGTTTCCAGGAACTAAGTGTCTGAGAAGTACACTCAGGAGGTAGGAATTCACCTTGGCATTCAGTCTTAGCCTATGGTCCAGCTGTCCAGATGTCTGATGAATAAGGACCCTAGGGTCGTGTAGAGGAGAAATGTTCAGATTACCTTTAGCACAGAGCACCTAGCAGCCCAAGCCTTGGCACTGAAGACAGTGAAGGTGTCACATGCAATTACAGGAAGAGGGCAGGCCTTGTCCAGACACAGTTCCCTCAGAAGGATTTTAAAGAAAGGCAGATCAAAGAGCAATGAAGAAACATGAGTAAGAAATGTAGTGGATAGGGTCCAGGACTGGAGTCAGGAAAGAAAGGTTGGAATCCCATCTCAGATGATGTAGGGTTCTGAGTAAGTTACTTAGACTATCTGAGCCTCAGTTTTCCTTACCTGCGGGGAAGGGAGAATGAGCATTTAGAAAACACCTACTATGTGCCAGGAACTTTGCAAATATTTCCTCATTTGATATTCACAAGAATCATGAGAGGTAGGTGTTAATTATTCCTATTTTACAGTTGAGGAAACGGGGGCAGACAGAGGTTAAGTGATTTGTCCATGGTTTCACAGCTAGTAAGAGTCTGAGGCTAGATGTGAATTCAGATCTTCCAGACTTCAAATTCAGTGCTCTTTCTACTACACCATCCAGTTGTCTCTTCCTTCCTGTAATATATGAATAACAATAGTATCTTCCTTCCTTCCTTTCTTTTCCCCTTCCCCTTTCTTTCTTTCCTCCTTCCTTCCTTTCCTCTTTTCTTCCTTCCTTCCCTCCCTCTTTCCTTCATTTTTCCTCTCTCCCTCTTTTCCTTCCCTCTTTCCTTCCTTCTTTTTTTCCTTCTTTCTTCCCTTCCTTCTTTCCTTCTTTTCTTTCTTCCTCCCATTTCACACCCATCTTGCAGGACTATTGGGAGAATTAAATGAGATGATGTGCTTTGCAAGCTGCAAAGTTCCATTTAAATATTAATTATTATTATTATTTTATTTGATCTAGACTTGTGATTTCATCAGTAGGGGACACTGGAGGAGGAAAGCCACTCCACTGTTGCAGGTCAATGACTGGTTTGCCACCTACCACCTTAGGAAGTGAACTCAAAGTACGGAGAGACTAAGGGATTGTGTCAGAAGTAGAATTCAAAGCAGGTCTTCCTGATTCCTAGGCTAATTCTCTCCCAAGATATTCTGACACCTAAGTATAATTATTGTTTAAAATTCTGAATATTGCTCCAAGAAGTCAGTCTATTTGGTGCTACGCTCAACTGATTCTGCAATACCTGGAATACCCCTATTATAGAGGTGACTCCTCAGGGCTAGGTCCCAACAGTTCAAGGACCTGGGGAGTCCCAAGGCAGACAGTAAGTCTCACCCAGATATTAAGGGAGGGTGAGAAATCTAATGAGCTGAGAATAAATCTGGCATGGAATAACTGCAAATGCTGAAAGGTATCAAATGGGAAAGGCTTGGCTTTGCTTGAACCCCTACGGAGCAGTCATTTGTCTGGAATGGTGGCCCCCACAGAATCCAGTGAGATCATTCTTGCAAGATGAATCGACTCACTTTGGCTAAACGCTAAGCAAGGGAACAACCTGTAATGAACCCAGCCCGATCTATTGAGATGTCTACCTCCTCCCTGTTGTGATCTTACACCACGCAGTTAATAAGTAAGCACCTACTATGTGCCAGGAACTAAGGCATTTTCTTTTGCATTATACCTAATGTTTATGGAGCACTTCATAGAATATAATACCTTAGATTTAGAGCTGAAGGGGATATTACAGGTCATCCAGTGGATGCTTCCCCTCCTTTCTAAATGAGGAAAATGAAGCCTAGAGCGTTTAAGTTACTTGCCAATGGTCACACGTCTAGCCAGTGTCTGAGGAGACATTCAGGGCTAGGACTTCATGGCTCCAAGCTCCATTTGCTGTTCCACATTTCTTCTTTGTGAAAACAGCTTCCTCACAATATCCCTAAGAGCAAGGTTAGTTGTAAGCATTATTGTTTCCATTTTATGGAGGCAACTGAGGCCCCCCCAAATTAAATAAGTTGATCACACAGTTACCAGATCTAGAACACCAGTCCAACAATCTTCCCACCAGGCTAGTTACCAGATTTTAGTAGTAGGTAGAGAAGTTGGTCATGGAGTCAGGGAGACCTGGGTTCCAACCCTTCCTCAGATACTTACTTTGCTGTGTGGCTCTGGACAAATCGTTGAACCCCTCAGATTCCATTTCACTTACCTCTAAAAGATAATAACATTTACCTCACCAGGTCATTGTGAGATTCAAATGTGTTCATACATCAAAAGTTCTTTGCAAATGTTAAGGTGTTACTATAAATCTGAGTGTTATATGGCTTCTCTTCCTTGCCTTGGGAGATTCCCAAGTGGTTGCTCATTACAAAAAGTGGTCTTAGGGACTCCGGAGTTTTCCCTTAATTCCATCCCATAGTATTCCTGTCCTCCTGAGCGCTCACCCGATTTTCAGCAACACTTTGTGGTTGTTTTGTTGTTGTTCACTCATGACCAACTCTTCGTGACCCCATTTGGACATTTTCTTGGCCAAGATACTAGAGTAGCTTGCCATTTGCTTCTCCAGCTCATTTTACAGATGAGGAAACTGAGGCAAACAGGGTTAGGTGTCACGTCCAGTGTCCCACAGCTAGGAAGTGTCTGGGGCCAGAATTGAACTCAAGGAGATGAGTTTTTCTGACTCCAGGCCCAGCGCTCTATCCACTGCGTCACCTTACTGCCCTAGCTACCTTGCACACGTGCTACTCACAATATTGAAAGAGGTAAGGTTTATTGCTTTTTTCTTTTTGTTTTTTTGTTTTTGGTTTATTGCTAAAATGAAGAAAACAGTACAGATAGGAGAATAGAACTTTTTAATAAAGGTTACAGTAGTTAAACTCCTCATGTTACAACTAAGGAAACTGAGGTACAGAGAAGTTAAAAAACCTAAGGCCACACAAGTAATAAATCAATGACAGAGTCACTATTTGAATCCAGGTCTTGTAGCTCCATTTTCACTTTAGCTCTTCAGGTCTCCTACTCTAGTTCCTAGTAGATGCTTTGGGTTATGGCTCTCCCTTACTGCATTAGAGCTATGCTTCCTTTTACAGGTCACCATTGTTACCACGAAGAGCCCAGCATTGTCTTTTATGATTTCTTCTAGACTTCCCACTGTTTCCAGAAAATGGTCCCAAGGACAAGTCATGGTTATATATTGGTAAAGAAGAAGGAAGATGAAGGAAGGGGTAAAAAATGAAAGAGGAAGAAGAATGGGAAAGAAGAAAGTAGAGGAAGAGAAGGAAGAAGAGGAAAAGGAAAGAAGAAAGTGGTAGAAGAGGAAGGAAAAAGAAAGAGGAAGAGGAAAGCAAAGGAAAGAAGAAAGAGGAAGAAGAAGGATAGAGGAGGAAGAAGGAAAGAAAAGGAAGGAAGAAGGCAGTCTCTTTAGGAGTTATGGCAGCCAATTATCTCATTACTTGGTAGTCAACCTTCTAGCAATGAGCCTCTCTAAATATAGTTAGGTTGGCATATGGAAAACACACAGTTAGTTCCCTGGCCTATGCTTGGTAGAACCTGTGAGAGGTTTGACTTTGTAGGCCTAGCCTTTAAGAATCAAAGGTCACTTCATTGCTATAATAAGGCAGTATAGTAGGACTTTCATGGTGCTGAAACTAAGATAAGGCTTAGAAAACTATTGTCCATGCAGGGGGAATCCTTTACACACACACACACACACACACACACACACACACACACACACAAATACAGAGAGAGAGAGAAAGAGAAGGCCATTTCCAGTCATCCTGATCTATATCTCATCACTGGACCCAGATGACTCTGAAGGAAAAAGTGAGACTGGTGACTTTGCACAGCCCTCCCTCACTTAAATCCAATTCACTTTGCATGTCATGGCACCACCTCCCTGATGTCATGGTCCTCTTCAACAACATAGGACAAGCAATAGCAACACACACACCCAGAGCAGCTAATTGGTGCAGTGGTTAGAACACTGGGCCTCGATTTAGGAAGACCTGAGTTCAAATCTAGCCTCATACACTTCCTAGTTATGTGACTCTGTGTAAGTCATTTAACCCTGTTTGCCTGGTTTCCTCATCTATAAAATGAGCTGGAGAAGAAAATGGCAAACCATTCCAGTATCTTTGTCAAGAAAATCCCAAATGGGGTCATGAAGAGTCAGACATGACTAAAAATGACTGAACAATAACACACACATATTTTTGTTTGTGTGTATATGTGTGTATGTATATAGCTGTATGTATATACATATATCTACATGTATACCTATATCCTATATTTCCTTACATCAAAAATCAATATAGAGCATGTCCCAAAAGGCTTACTACAGTATTCAGGTATTAAAACTTAAAACTGCACTAAGTCTTTTGGGACACACCGTATATGTGTGTGTGTATATATACGTATGTAGATACATACATACACATACACACATATATATACACACACAAACGTTCATACATATATATATTGTTGAGCTTTGATATCAAATCCAATTTCATCCATGTTTTAATATTTTCAATATGTTCTGAAACGTGGAAGGGAAGGCCCCTCTCCATCAGGGAGGCCTGGAAGCAGGCCCACCCCAAACTTCTAGGGCTTGACAGGCATGACAGTTGGAGGGGGGAATGGAAGGTCAAGAGGACACTACATTAGTTTAAATCCTGTCTGTCTTTTAAGAATTCTGTTAGCACCAGCACCTTCTTATTCTTCTTTTTCTTCATCTTCTTCCTTCCCCTCTGTCCCCTCATCATTGTCACGGTAGAGCTTAGAATCTGTAAGACTTCAGACTAGTTCTGAGACCTTGGGCAAGCCACTCTCTAATATGTGAGCTAGCAACTGTGAGGCTCAGATGAAACGATACAGGGAAAACATTTTTAAGTGTCTGAGCCCTAGGTGAATGTCGATCTTTGCTGTCACCATCATCAACACTCATATACAGTGCTTTAAGATTTGCAGAGCATTTGCCCACATTATCTCCATTGATCCTCATAATCTCTTTGGGGAATGTGCTACTGTTACTTCCCATTTTTTGAGATAAGGACACAGGCGCATAGATCAGAATGGTAGGAGAACAGTCATTTATTCGACACTTACCCTGTGCTTGCTAAGTGCTTTACAACTATCCTATCTGATCCTCACAACAACCCTATAGTCTCCATTTTACAGGTGAGGAAACTGAGGCAGAGGTTAAGTGACTTGCCCAGAGTCACACAGCTAGTAAGTGTCTGAGGCTGAATTTGAACTCGAGTCTTCCCGATTCCAGGCCCTGCACTCTATTCAGTGTGCCACCTTGCCCAAAGTCATACAGCTAGGACGAAATAAGTAATATTCTAAGACTATTCTAACTATGACTGTTAGGCTAATTTTTTTTCTTAAAAGTTACTAAAACAATTCCTGAAAGTTATTTGACTAAGGAATGAAAGACTCAGGCCAGTAATGCATGTTTCTGGCAAATAAAAGCCAGGTCATGAGAAGTCCGTGGCTCTTCCCTCATAGCATAAGAAAGCCATGACGAACTAAATCAATGCTGTATCCTTGCCGAATGTCCTTTCCATGTTGTGGATCAGCAGACTTCCCTCTGAAGACTCTTAGATGAACTACAAGTATCTTATTTTGTTTCAATTTTTAATCTAAGCAATCAGACCAGCCTGAATCCAGCCTGTCCTACAAAAGCTAGATGAGTATCAGAAGCAAGTTTTGAATGAAAGTACTTTATCTACTGGAGGCAGTTAGGAGGCTCAGTAGAAAGGGCATTAGACTTGGAGTCCAGAAAACCTGAGTTCAAGTGCAGCCTCAGTTATTCTGTAGCTGTGTGACTCTGGACAAGTCACTTAACCTCTGTCTGCCTTAACGGCTGGTGAAGGAAATGATGAACCTATCCGGTATCTTTGCCAAGAAAACCCCACAGACAGTATTGGCGTGCTATGGTCCATGGGGTCATGAAGAGTTAGACATGAGTGAATTACTGAACAGCAACACTTAATCTATTATACCATACTGACTCTAATTGGTGCCATCAGGCAATTGTTAATTTATATTTCTAAGTCTTTATCACTGTTTGATGAGTCTGTCCATTTCAGCCAAGAAGGGGGAAAGGCAATTCATTAAAAATGTAAGAATTGCTGGATGTCCAAACAGAATAAGCAATCCTTCCTTGGTATTACTACCTTCTTCTAAACTCAGACCTGGCCCAGGTTTTCACAGATGGGCCACGGCAGAAGAAAGAACCCTCAGAAAGAACAGAGAGGATTTAACCCAAGAGAGAGTCCAATTTGGAAAAAAAAAAGAGGAATTACCCCAAGTCTTTTATTCAATAGATGAATTAATCATTTGGGTTCATGTCATTGGGCTCTATTCAGACCCACAATAGTAGATTCAGTATGTCTCTGATGTGGGACCTCGTGAAAAGTCCAGCCAACCAGCCATGTGTTTATACAAATATATTAGCTAATGTCAATATCCCAAAGTAAACTCCTGCACTCCATAACCTCTTGTGGATTTTGGATGATCTCTGGAGAAGTTTGAACTCAGAGGGGAAAGGAGAAAAAAATGACACATACTACCCTTGTTCTTATATGCTGTTTAAGGGGAAACTCTACCTTACATGCCTTAAGGCATAGTGGAGCTAGGTAATTTGATTATAATGGCTGAACAGAATTTGATAACAGAAAATTTGATATAAAAAGTCAACTGACCCAAAGGGTAAGAAATCAGGGTTCTGATGGCAAAAATGAATAAAACAAAGAGTGATAAATTCACCTTCATTTTTCCAAAATTCCTATTCTCCTCTTGTATTCAATTCATTTCATCTCTCTGAGTCTCTCAGCTTCTTAATTTACAAAATGGAGATAAGATAGCCTTTGTTTTATATACATATACTATATATTCCAATATTTTTGTAGCAGCATTATCTGCAACTGTCCCAAACTAGAAACAACCTAAATGTCTTGCCAATAGGGAAAATGGTTAAGTAAAGTAGTACATTAATATAATGGACTACTATAACATTATTAAAACATCGCAAGTATCAGGAAAGATCCAAAGCTATAGATAGGTAGATAGGTAGAGATACAAACATACATATATACATATAAACACATAATGTATATAGAAATATATTGTATATGCATATAAATATATATAGTATATACATATAAATATAATATAAATATGTACATATGCAATAATATATGCACATGTATACATACATGTATACATATATCAGAACTAGAAAAACAACATGTAGATTATGACCACATCAGAAAAAAATGGCATGAGAATAAATGGACAAATAAATAATCCTGTTGAGGTCTTAAAAGGAGTGACTGAAAAGTTGTTATCTAAGCATCAAAATTAATTAATTTAAATATAAATATTTTAAAAGCAAGCTTAGTTGGTTGTGTTGCTTATTCACTCAAGTTTTTAATGAAACGCTTAGTGAAATGAATGGAATGTAAAAGAGAGAGTCCCCAGAAAGGGAGCAAAGAGAGTACTTGACCCCAAAGCAGGTACAATGTAGAAAATACAATTAATAAAAATAATTTTATTAATTTTGTTAAATATTATTTAATAAAATAAATTAATATATTTATTTTTATCAATTTTCTTGAATTTCATTCAATAAAATCAATGAAATAGATTGTTTGAAAGCACTCTGTAATCTTAAAGGGTCAAATAATTCAAATCAATTCAATGTTATTAAGAGCAAAATACGTTCCAGGCACTGCAATGGGAATTCCTCCAATAAAAATGAAACAATGCCTACCCTCTAGAAGCTTACATTCTGCTACTACATATAAACATACATGATCATGCTCATCATAATTGTATAATGAAAAATATGTTGGATTTGGAGTCAGATGAAACCTGGGTACAAATCTTGCCTCCTATACTTACTAGTCATGTGTCTTTGAACAAGGCCTTGTGCCTCTAAGTCGCAACTTCACTATCTACAAAGTGACAATCACAAACTTCCCTACCTGAGAGGGTTGATGTAGGAATGGACTAAATTATGCTTGTAAAGCCTTTGCAAACTTTAAAGCATTGTGTCAATGCCAAATATGTTATCTTGGGCTTCTTACTTCTCTTATTTAAAAAGGCACTGACAATGGGCTTACCTGTTCACTTAAGGTATGAAATAAGAATACTTATTAACATATTCACTTCTAACTAAGATTAGTTTTAATCCATGATAATGTATGTTTTCCGTATCCAAAAAGTTAGGAGGAAAATGATTATTTTTGATGATTCCATGTTGAGAATAAGCGAGATAAACGGGAATGCAAGATACTTTGACATTATTGAAGGCGGTAGCCCACGGGGAACTGGAGAGATGCTATTACTGATGGAATTAGTATTTTTATCTTGTTTTATTGTGCATTAATTTTCCCATTACATCATTTTAATGTAGGAGTAACACACACTAAATCAAGCAAGTATCATTCTAATGAGTTTCTTTGGTACCTCTTCAGCTACACTTTTACCAGAGTTGCAGAAGAATAGGAAACAAAATGAATGGGGATTCTCACACTCATTGTTTTTCACTCCAAAGACCTTTCACCAACAGAGAACCCATTAAAAAGTCACCTTGTTTATGAATAATACTGAATGAATGATATTAAGCTCTCATATGCTATAAGGCCTTCTCAGTGAGATCTACAACCAAGCAACAGACTTTTTAGTCATCCATCCAAGAAAAACTTGGTAAACTAAAAAAGCTTATTGCCAGGCTTCTGACATGCAGCTCTGTGGTCAATGTCATGGATTCCAGAAGGTTTCTGTTTTGAAACAGTTGTTGCTGCTGCCTCATTTTCCTTTCTCTTAGTTTCCCCCTCACTCTTTTCCCCAAATTTTGCCATATGGTAAGTATGTGGAATTAACAATTAAAAAAAAATAAAAAAAATACTTTAATTAGCAGGGACCTAGTAAATTACTAAGAGTACATAAATCCTTACAAATATTTAAATACAAGAAAAAATGAATAAAACTGTGATTTGAAGACACTTCATTCCAAAATTTTTGTGCGGGCATCGGTCCTCAAGCTTTTGATCACTGCATTTGTAACCCGGGATTTTTTTTTCTGAAATGAACTTCAATTCAATGAATTCAGTGAACACTTACCAAGTATTTAGTATTGTGCCAGGCACTATACTAAATATTTGTGATATAAAGGCAAGAAAAAGTCTCTGCCTCGAGGAATCTGTGGAACCATTATGAATTCAGTCATTCATTCAATAAATAGACAAGCTATTAGACTAAATATTTGACAATTAAATCAATTCATTCTTCAGTTATTGACTTATTGTGATAATTAAAAAACAAACCATGGTGACAACCTAATGGGGAATGTAGAGATAGCCTTCTTCATTAGCAAACCACTGCATTTATCCGGAGTTCCCCCAATTACCCCTTTCCCTCTTAGAGCATTTTCTTCCCTGAGGAAAGGAATAGCGCAGGTTTCTCTGTATTTGTTTACTTTTCAGATTTATTTTTTTTAAATGTTCCCAATGCATTTTATGAGTTACAGCTATTAATGAGAGAAAAATCAACAAAATCCTGGAATTGTAAATCCCCCCTGACTCCCAAAGCCTTTCCCTTAAGAAGGGGAGGTGAAAGGACAGGAATTTGACTTATACCATGCCCTGGGAGCCAGGAAACTAGAGCTTTGTTGGCCTAGGAAGGGAAGGGAAGTCAAAAGCCAGAGGCTCCCTCTGGGAAATCTGTGGTTGTCTCCTAAGGACTTAAATAGCAGAGCACCCTGATATTAACACAAGTGCTGCAGGTCGTATTAATGATCTCAAGGTGAGGAAATGACCTTTCTTTCACCAAACCAGGGCTGCCTGAAGGATGAGCTGGAAAGGCCACAGTCCAGCAGGCCTGGGCTCTAAGTGTTAATGAAATTGAGTTTTCACTTCCAGCACGTCTGTCTGAAGGCCTGATGCCTTCACAATTCACTGTCTTCATGGAAAACGAGCTATTGGTTAGGTACAGGGGGCTATAAACACTTAGTGGCCCACCTAACCTGGAGTTGGGAAACTTCTCTGCATACCCAAGGGGAGAAATTGGGCATTCTAAGAGCGACTTTCCAAGAATTAAAGGAGGTAGTTCCTAAGGTTTCAAAGCTAGGAAAGAAAAATTGGACAGATTGCTACTCGGGTATCATAACATGAGCTAGGAAGTCAACACTGAAGAGGAGGTTAGAATCCTGCTTCTGACTTTGCCTTGTGACCTTGAGAAAGACACTAAATCTCCCCAGCCTCAGTTTCTTCATTTGTATAATGAAAGACTACTACTAGCTGGCCCTGGACTTCCCTTTCAGCACTATGGTCCTATGATCCTATTTACAAAGGAAACAAAATCGATTACTTATAACCTGCATCCTTTCCTGCAGCTGATAGACTGGAATACAAGGTTTTCTTGTGATATGTCTCAAGCAAAGGGGACAAAAAGGACCAAAATGAATGGGGAAAGGATGTTTCCCTGAACATGGTAAAGAAGGGGCAGGATACTGAATTTTGCATTTCCTAGGTGGCTGGAGCAAACCAAAGCAAGCCCAACTGAGGGTGTTACATATGACAGGAGGAAAGACTAGGGAAGAGAAAGACAATGCTCACTGGACCCTGTTCTCTCATAAACTGAAAATAGATGAAGACTGATGACTGACTCTGCTGGACCACTCTTTCAGGCAACTCCCTCCCCCTATGTTTCATTTCCGTCTCTACTTTCTGTTTATCTCTTCCATAGCCTTCTAAACCACCACACCATCACAAGCCTTCTTTCCTATTCCTTCTGCTCTATTCGTGGAACCATGACTCATGATCAAATTGGCTCTGCCATTGTTTCGAGATGGGTTTTGTTAATCTGCTTCTCTCTAACCCCAATCACTTAACTTTCTGACTAGACATTACCCATGGGTCCTTATTTGGATTGTCTTTCCTACTGGAATGCTCCTTGGGTGCAGGGATTATGTTTTTTTATTTGCATTCCTAGTTCTTAGTACAGAGCCTAGCACATAATAAAACATTTAATAAATGCTAATTCATTCATCCATATCAGTCATTGTCTGGGGAGCTTGATCCCATGATGGTATGGAGGTATCTATATCCAGGGATATGTATCTGGAGGGGCAGGTAGATGGTTCAGGTTTTATGTGGTGTGATATAAATACCTTGTGCTATGCTAGGTGACAAGATACATGATATATTTGAGTAGCCCTTGCCTGTCCTGCCGCACTTTAGAGAATTCCCAGTACATACCTTCTAGAATATATATATATATATATCTCCTATATCAGTGTATGAAGGCACTAACATCAGTATATAATGAGTTGAAAACTAAAAGGTGACCCTAGACTGCCTAGTGTGACTTGGGAAGCCAGAGAAGTTGATTAAGTGTTATTTCCTGATCTGTAAATCATCTGTTTCCAACTTTATTGTGTGCTGTCTATAAAATATTGGCTGGGGGCCTCTGTTATAAAAAGGACTTGATTTTCACAGTGACCTTATAAAGAATTAACATGATATAAAACACACAGCATCCTGTCATAAAAATGCAAAATGAGATCACTTGTTTAATTGTTTGGTTGGCAGCGGTACATGTAAGTACATGTATGTATCAATGGACACTTTGTAAGGGCCCCCATGTTGTATGTCCCTCTGTGTTTGCATCTACACTAATTTCATGATGCAGGGATGACTTATATATGTAACTCTTTTTGCAAATACTATTTCCATGTTGTCTTTGGAAGTGGCCTTTTATCCCCAGAATCTAGAGCTTAATAAGTTTGAATCTAAACAAATTCGTGACTTCGTCGTCATTATCATTAAAACACTAACAACAATAACAACAACGTTTCATTGAGAAACTACTACATTCTAGGTCCCATGTGATAGAAGTCATGTATGAACATAGTGGGCATTAAGAAGAATTTCAGACGAATCCCATGTTGACATAGTACTGTTTGGATCAGTCATTTTGACTGACTTGACAAGTCATCAAATTAATAAAACAACAAGTTAAAATAAACGACTGGTTCACCTGATTTTTTCCTACTTCACTGACATGCAAACAACTGATGGAAAAGTGAAAATTTCAGTCAACAGTTTGCAGCTTGGATGTTTTGGCCCACAAAACCCCAACGGATCTGTTTTGAGTGATTTTTCCACTCTCCGAATTAACTGAACTGACCTGTTGTTTTACCTTCTAAAAGACATGGTCTAAGTCAACGGTTTTCTAACCAGTGGGCAGTCTACCCCTGGGAGACTATGGAGTTATCACTAGGGGTCCACAAATTCTGGTGGTACAAAAAAGGATCAGTTATGTAATTAAATGATTCATAGTATGAAAAAGAAAACATACCTTCTGTATGACTGAATGAGGCTGAGATGGAATGATTCACATATATGTACATTGCTATTTATCAAACATAGGTAGACATGATTATGATTAACAAAATAAAAATCAATTTAAAGTATTTACTGACATCGTAGCAACTTTTTTGCTATCACGTGTTTTCTTAAGCGATAAATAGTCCCACAATACTACATCTACGACTATCATGTTGGAGTCTGAAAAATCCTTTCCCTTTAGAAAGAAGCCCTTGTACTCAAAAAAGGTTGGGGACCAGTGGCCTAGATAGTAGTATACTATTTTCAGGTTTCTATAACTGGAAAACACCAGGAAACTAGGAAAACACAGTTAGTTTCCCTGACTATGCTAGAACTGACTAATATTTACTATTGCATGCAGTATATATTCACACTTACAAGGACTAGAACAAAAAACAATTAAAATGGAACACCATTATAAGGAAATTATAAAAGGAAGAGAAGTGGATATGTAGAGAAGGAATAAATAATTTCCAGTTGGCTTGCAGCCAACATGGAAAAAGAACTGATTCTGGTGTCAAAAGACCTGGGTTCAAATCCAGACCATGTTTGCTATGTTGGGTAAATCACCTCACTGTGCCTCTGTTTCTTCCTCTGTGATACATGGGACTTTAGACTGGGTGACCTCAGAGGTCCCTTCCAGATCTAGTTCTGTGATCAAAATATTAAGTTAGAATAGGACTTTTGGATAACATGGGCTGATTAAATACCACCATCTTCAGAATGCCTTTCCTTTTCTCCCCTATTGCTAGTGTCTTCTCTTTGAAATTATCCTCTCTACCCTATCTCTGTGTCTCTATGTGTGTGTGTCTCTCTTCTGTCTCTGTCTCTGTCTCTCCATCTCTACCTGTCTCTGTCTCTGTCTCACTCTGTCTCTCTATCTCTGTCTCTGTCTCTCCATATCTCTCCATATGTACATGACAGATAGATATACACATATATACACATACACATATACACATATATGTGTATATGTATATACATTTATATGTACAAATATACACATTTAATAATATCTCATATCTATTACTAAATTGTTTGCATGCTGCCTCCCTCCTCTAGAATATAAGCTCCTTGAGGACAGGGACTATGTTTTTGCTTTTCATTGTAACCTAAGTCCTAAGCATAGTGTCTGGTACAGAAAACATCCCTTTCTTTTACTTCACTCCCAATTCCATCATCAGTCATATACTAGCCCTTGTGGAATATGTACCAAGCACCCCTGGTGTCCCACCCCACCCCCTCAACTGACTTCCCTGCTTCCCTTTGTGTATTGTCTCCAAATTTAGATTGTAAGCTCCTTGAGGGCAGGAACTGTCTTTCTTTTTATTAATGGTACCCCTAGCACTTAGCACAATGCCTGGCACATAGTAGGTGCTTAATAAATGTTTATTGTATTAGATTGGTTTAAATCAAAACCCCACAATTCACTTAATAGCAGCTGCTCAAACAGCAGGTATTTAGCTTGAAGAACTGAGGTATGATGTTAGAATAGGGTACAGTAGTTAAAATAGAAGAGGAATAAAACTTGCCTTGCCTGATCCCAGATAATAAAAATTAGAAGCAAAGTCACAGAGAAGCAGACTTCAACTCAATCAACATAAGAAAAAATTTCCTAAAAATAAGAGTTCTCCAAAAATGAAAGGAAATTCCTGGAGTAGTAGTGAGTTCTCCTTACTGTGGGTATTCAAGTGGAGGCTGAATGACTTTATGTCAGAGATAGTGTTAAAAAGGATTCACATTTGGGGATAGGCAGCATCCCAAAGTGAATCCCATAGATAGATACATAGATGAGTATTATATATGTATGCATACATGTGTGTGTGTATATACATGTACACATACACATATACATGTATGTTAATGTATATAGTAGAATTTATATTTATAAAATATATCATACATTAATATAATATTTATACAGCAATTATACATTATGTAATACATTATATAATGTTTCATGCATGTAAGACACATTGTATGATATCAATTATTATATAATTATATGTTGATATGTTTTGTTACTATTTTATATATAGTTAGAGGAGATCTCAGAAAGCATCCAGTGCAACCTATATCCAAATGTCAATCCTTTTCACAACATATATGTGTATTTGTGCATATATATATATATATATATACACACACACACACACACACACACACACACAGAAGCACAGAGAGAGAGAGAAAGAGAGATGAAAGAGATATTGTTCAGTGGATGGAGTGCTGGACTTGGAGTCAGGAAGACTCATCTTTCCGAGTCCAAATCTGGCCTCAGTCACTTACTAGCTATGTAACCCTGGGGAAGTCACTTAACCCTGTTTGCCTCAGTTTCCTCAGCAGTAAAATAAACTGGAGAAAGAAATGGCAAACCACTCCAGTATCCTTGCTAAAGAAATCCCAAATGGGGTCACAAAGAGTGGGACACTACTGAAAAACAATTGAACAACATATGTACATATGTGTGCATGTGTATATATGTGTATCTATACATAATATGTAAAATAAATTGATTTGACATGAACAAGGACATAGTGGGTTTAATTACTTCTTAGGGCCCATTTGGACTTGACTCTCTGGTCAAAGTCTGGCAGAACCAAGGCTCAGACTTCAGAAAAACCTCACTTCAGAAAGACTTCACATTGGCAGTTTAGAGCCCTTTTCCTGAGGATGCCTGAGCTCTATCCTGAAGTTCCAAGTCCCTCTTTCATTCTGCTCTCCATGATGGCTACAGTGGATTCTATTATGCCATCACTGGCAAGAAATTTAGAAATATATGGCATCTCTGTTAATGCAATCCTTAGCTATAGCAAAGGAGCCTTATACGTTGATGGCCATAAATCATCCATGGCTTTGATTTCATAATTTTGCAGGCATGAAGAAAAACGAGTTTGTACAACATTTTTAATGTGGAAACCACTTAAATGGCCCATTAAAGGTTGGGACTTTAAGCCTCCATAAGTCAGGATATTATGAAAGAAAAACTCTCACAGTACCAATAAGGCTATGTCTGTGTATTACAACCAAATAACCCATGGCATAGTAGACTATCGTTAAGTATAAGATAGATATCTAACTATTCAGTTTAGACTTTCAGACAGCCAGAATGATGATCAGTCTGGGAAAAATCCAGTCTGGAGTTTAATTATCTAGACAGAGTCTATCCCAGTTATATCTATCTTAACTAACCATTAACCTTCCTTTCAACTTCAAGGGAAATTTAAAATCTTCTTCTACCTTCAGAGCTTCTCGGGGCTTATTAGCAATTCTTGGGTGCTTATCACCTATTCTGACCTTCTCCAGGGTGAAGATATGAACTACCCTCCTGGCATTGCCTTTGCTAGACCTCTGTTTAGTCCAGGAGTTCTTAACCTTTTTTCTATTTGGATCTCTTTAGAAGTCTGATGAAAGCCTATGGAATGCTTTTCAGGATGATGTTTTTTTTTTAATTTATTTTATTTTTAAGTTATACAATAAAATAAACATTTCCTTAACATGGTACAATAAGAAAGGATGGCAACAAAAATGATTGCACATGAAACTTCAAATCTATTACCCACAATGTGCTATAACTTATATATGTAAAATTATTCTATACACATTTCTATTTATCAGTTCTTTCTCTGTATGCAGATAGTGTCTTTCTTCATATGTTCTTCATAGTTAATTTGGGTATTTATAATAGCAATTGCATAAAATACAAATATATTTGAAATATATTTAATTAATTAATTAAATTTAAATTAAATTAATTAATAATTTAATATATAATTGCATAAAATAGAATACATAGAATTACCAAGAAAACCAATTATATCAAAGTATGTTTATCAAAACACTTTTTTTTTAAGTTCACAGACCCCATGTTAAGCTTACCTGTAATCTAGTCCATCTTGGGAAAACAAGACTTTATGTGATAGCTTCAAAATTCTAACTCTCAGCTTTATGATTTTCTTACTTGGTTTTTATTATGTGATCTAAGTAGAAAAGTAAGAAAAATGGAGAATGTTCAGGTTTGCCCAGATGGGGGTGGGTCTGGAGAGTCCTACCAAATGGCAAAGGCTTTATGTATGGGTCTAGTGACAATTTATGTTCCTCATTGGAGCATCATTCAGGACGGGACACCAAGGATTAAATCTGTTATGGCCGCAACTAATGAAAACTAACTACTGAGTTGTTGGAAGAGTTATGATGGACATCAGTGGAAGGAGGGCCCACACTAATGAAACTGGATGTATTTTGGAATGGTGAAGTGTCATGACTATTTTCATTATTTTTATTATTAGGGAAATGATTTTGGAAGAATATTTCACACAGCATGTTGCCAGTAGAATGGCAGATTTAAGCTCCATGTAACAAAAAAAATTAACAATTTAGAGCCATCTCTAATGAAATTGGCTGACTCAGATGGTGGTTGAGGTCTTCAATCAAAGATTGGATGACTTCTTGCTGGAAATATTGTAGACGATCATTGCTACTTATGCAATATCCAGAAAGTTATTTAACCTCACTATGACTCGGTCTCCTCATCTATAAAATGAGAGAGTTTAACTAGATGATTCCAAAATCCATTCCAACTCTAGATCTGTGTTTCTGTGATCCTATTAATTCTTAGTTATTTGGTTCTTGCTTAGTCATTTTTCAGTCATGTCTGACTCTTTGTAATCCCATTTGGAGTTTTCTTGGCAAAGATACTGACGTGGTTTACCATTTTTTTTTTCTCTAGCTCATCTCACAGGTGAAGGAACTGAGGCAAACAAGGCTAAGTGACTTGCCCAGGGTCACACAGCTAGTAAGTGTCTGAGTCAGGAAGATGAGTTTTCCTGACTCCAGGCCCTGCACTCTATTTATAGAACCACCTAACTGCCTGCAATTCTTAGTTAAATATGAGTTTTAACTAGTTGGACTCCAAGGTCCCCTCCAGTTCTGAGGTCTCATGATTCTAGTTCTCTTCTTTGCATTTGTCTTAATCTCCCTTGTATCATCATTCTTTGCATATCTGTCTTCCCCCTCATTGGATTATAAGTTCCTTGAGAGCAGGATCTGTATCTTTGTATTCACAGCACCCAGCAAAGTGTTTGCACATAATAAGCACCTAATAAATGTTTGTTTGAATGCTATACAATACCTGGCTCTGGAGAGAAAACATTGTGGTTGAGACATCTGAACATCCAGTCATGCTGTAGGAAGGACTGGCTTCATTGATAGAGTCCAGGAGCCACATAACTTTGAAAAGTAGAAACACACTTTAAAATGACTATGACTCGAGGAATCCCAGGAATTGTTACTGCCTCTTGTGACCAGTTTTCTTTATAGGGGCAATATCTACCTCAGGTCCTTTGGATAAAGGTTGTAGGTTCTGACCATAAATTTGAGCCTGTCTTGATACTCTCATGGTCTCTAAGACTTCTTTTCCACTCGGAAGATATTATAAGTTCCTAAGGGCTCAAAAAAACCTCCAAAACTCAACATTGGCAAATAAGTGTGTATAACCAGTGTAGCCCATGTCTTTGTCCAATAAGGAAGTCACATGTCTTGTTTCACCTTTCTCCTTTGTTCCTACCTCATATCCAAAGGATCCTTTTTTGCAAACCCCGGTGTCTTCTGTGGGTGTGTATGTGTGTTATTTTAATAGCTTTCTGCCAAAGATTTCTTAAAAGTCTTAATTCTCCTTTTTTTGAACATTTTAAATACAGTTAGGGAGGGAGAAAGCTTTCCTCCCATTTAAGATGTCTTGTTTTCTTGTTTTAAAGTTATTGGTCACTATAGTCACCTCCTACTCACACATGGGCTTGCACGAAGTCTCAAGGCTCATTTTCATTGGCTAGAAAAGAAGAGAAAGCAAAGAAAAGTATAAAAATGGGAAAGGACTGTGGTGAAGTACGAATTCCTGTAAACACTGGGCAGGGTGTTTATGTCACTGAGCAGCACGAGAGTCTAATAAACCCAGCAAAGGAGCATTCTTGGGTGACCACACTCCAGCCCATTCAAATAAACACCCTGCCTAGGTTTATTTGAATGTATTCACCTTGGTGCATATGTGTGTATGTATGTGTGTGTGTGTGTGTGTGTGTGTGTGTGTATGCATGTGCATCTCGATATGCACCATCCCACAAAGAAATAAGCACAGCTGTGTTTATTCAAGGTTCTAACACTCCACACACACACACACACACACACGCACACACACGCATGCACGCACACACACACACACACACACACACACACACACACACACACCAGGCAAAGAAACAGTCAAGGAATCATTCTTAGTACAAAAAATAAGTGGAAAAAATTTACGGTGCTGATTGACGACAAAGAAGACAGATCCATATGTGTACACGCACGTGTGAATACACAGAGATGCTCAAAGTGAACTGGGCACTGGCTGAGAAACTAAGTTCATTTGAAGAATGAAGGCATTGTACTTGGAGGCCTTTCTGAGGAGAAAAACAAACAAGATTAAAAGGGGTATGAAAGATTTGTACGAAATGTTACAAGGGACTGAGGTTGTTCCACAGGGAAAGGAGAAATGTTCATATATGTGTCAGGGCAGAGAGGAGAGGCTAATTTAATAATAATTTTTATAACTACAAAAAATTATAAGCAAAAAGAAGTCAGAAAGAGTACTGGTGCAGTCCTCAGAAAACCTGAACACTGGCTCTGGGTCTGCAAATTACTGCCTGTATGATTATGGACAAATCCTCTAACCTCTCTGGGTCTTAGTTTCTGATTCATAAAATAAAGGGACTCAATGATATGACCTTTACAATTCCATCTGTAAAATCCTATAAAGAGTTAGCATAGATTGATGCCAAAACAGTCAGGAGACTTGGGTTCTAGCTGTGCCTCTTACTAGCTATATGATATTAGTGAAATCATAACCGTGTTTTGCAATTACTATATATATATGTATATATATATATATGTATATATATATATATATATATATATATATATATTAAAAGAAGACAGGAAACAATAACTTATTATGTGCTTATTATGTACCGCACACTGTGCTAAGCACTTTTTAAACATCTCATTTCATTCTTGCATCAACCCTGGGAGGTAGATGCTGTAAATTAAGTGACTGCCTGGCCCAAGGTCACATGGCTAAGAAGTGTCTGAGGACAGATTAGAACTCAGATCTTCCCGACTCCAAGCCCAGCACTCTATCTACTATACCACCTAGCTTCCTTTAATCTTTTAAGTTCTTTCTAGTTGTAAAATAGATATTATTGTAATTGACTTATCTGTGTTTCCTCTGAAAATTAAATGCTGGGTGGGCTTGAAACCTGAAAAAAAATTTTTTTTTGCCACATTTCCAAATTAAAGGCCAGGAATATGCCTAGATGGAAAGTAGACCTTCGTCCCAGGCTTAGCATTTGTGTTTTCTTAGCTTCACTTGCACAGTCAACTTAAAGTTTATGTTGCCCTGTCCCTCTCAATACCACAGGGGATTAGATTCACACCACTTTTAAGGTTCCTATGGCTTAACTCCCATGAAATAAGTTTGAGGGCCAAAATTCTCCATTGGGAATTAGACAGGGGTTCATATAGATTTTCAAGCCCTAATTTAGAGGACTTATCTTCCTAAGAGAGGAAGGAGGATGCAAGAAAGGGAAGGGGAAAAAAAGAGGGGAAGAGGAGAGAGAGAAAAGGTGGGGAAGAGAAGAGAGAGAAGAAAATGGGGGGAAGAAAAGAGAGGAGGAAAGAGAAAGAGAGAGAGAGAAAGAGAGACAGAGACAGAGACAGAGAGCGACAGAGACAGAGACAGAGACAGAAAGGGAGGGAGAAAAGGGGAAAGAGACATCTTTGATTGAGATGCAAGTCCCAGTGACTAGGAGATACAACTTAAAAAATTGATAAGTCTGTCAGCACTAGCTAGCTGGAGCTATTCTATGTTCCAAAGAGTTTCATGTCTGGGGCAAATATTCTCATTCCAGAGAGAAAGTATTCATTCTCATGCAACTCAGAAAAACAGATCTTAAAGAAAAAAGCTTAGAAGATCTTTTCTGTAAGAAGGTTCCTCTCACCCCTACAACCCAGTCCAATGATTGATTATATTAGAGTGTCTGTCTTTTTTCCTAAAATAGCTTTATCAAGGAAAACCTTAGGATTTTAAAAGAGCTATGCCAGTACCTGCTCATCCTCAAATGACTTCTGGTTAACATGGCTATGTGAGAGGTTCTAAACAAACACAACTCCCCTGAGGAAGTTATTAAAATGAAAAGGACCACAGGAAATAGTAGAATGAAGAAAGAACAGAACTAAAATTCTCTGTCTCATAAAGGATGGCCCAGGAAGCCAGGACCTGAAGCAAGGGTCATTGCATGGGTTGAGGCTTCCCAGTTGGAAGAAGGAAATTGAACCAATGCTACCACGATTAGGAGTTGGGGGATGCCACAGGAGACTGATACCAAGCCAGATCCATCTCTACTGGGTTGCTCCAAGGGGTTGAGACCTGGGGCTGGCGTCTGAAGCCTCTGGTAGATGACTACACAAGGACATAGGCAAGACCTGTGCAACACAGCTGAGGAGAAGCCTCGGATACTGTCAATTGTAGTGGTGAATGGGGTTCAGCACCAATGGTGCATCCACATCCCAGACTTTGGCCAGGACTACTACAGACGAGGCCAGGGCCATGAAAAAGTCTCAGCCGATCTCCAACCCAGTCACTAGAAGAAATCAGTTTCCTGCTGAAGTCAGGGCAAAACCTCGCCCTGGTAAACACTGTCACATTCTAGGATAGGTCATCCCACCATATATAACCAGGGAGAAGGGGTAGATCCTGACCCTGTCACAAAGTCCTAAGCCAAGAACTAAAGACATGAGCAAGCAGACTACAATTCCTATTACAATGAAGAGATAATATAGGTCACTTCACCTTTCAGTGCCTCAGTTTCCTTATCTGTAAAATAGGGACAATAATAGTTCCTACCTCACACAATTATCATCAGAATCAAAGGGCTAAATCAAAGCACTATATAAATGCTAGCTATTACTATTTAAAACCTTGCTATCTTCAGGAGCCAAAACAAAAGAAGTAAAGACAGATGAATAGGTCCTGGATGGATATTGATGCTAGATTGTTTGATTTAAGAGGGTAATAAAAAGAAGAAGAAAAGGAATATGCTTGTCAAGATACAAGGAATGGGAAAAACTTACTATTTCTCATAAACGAGGCCCATTAGGAGAATATCCAAATATGGAGGGAGGGATGTGGAGAGTATGGCTCTCAGGAATCTCACTGCTATTTGTGTCTGGAGAAGGAAGCTGAACACATAGATATACACACAAAAAGTTCAGTGTAAAATATTAAAATCAATAAGGAAATCAATGGAGACAGAGAAGGAAGAGCAGTGTTTAAGAGAGAGGGTAGCATTAGGGAAGAAGTAGTCTCTCTCTCTCTCTCTCTCACACACACACACACACACACACACACACACACACACAAATAAAACAAACTCCACCTAGAGAGGGCAGATTATAAAGGGGAGATTAAAAGGAAAGAAAGGGTAGTATCCAGGATCATAATTCTGAGCTAGCTGAAGCAAGAAAAGGCAAAGGAATAAGAGCAAATCATTATAATTGTAGAGAACCAGTGTTCATCCCAATCCCCTTTCACTATTTTCTTTTTCTTTGTAAAAATAGGGAGGTGAGGGACAAAGAGGAAATATTGTAATAGGGCTTGATGGAAGAAAAAAACACCCCTGATATTCATAACTATTTATGTGAATGGTATGAACTTGCCCATAAAACAAAGGAGGAAGGTAGGATGGATTAGAATGAAGAATCCAACAATATGTTGTTTATAAAAAACCACTCTGAAGGTTAAAGATTCACAAAAGCAAAAATGAAAGTCTCTACCATCAAAGAACTTATATTGTACAAGGGGAGATAGCATGTACAACACATATACATATAAGCACCAGCAAAATAGGTATGTAACATATATACAAAATAGTAAGAGGTAATTTTAGGGGAAGACAGTAGCAACACCTGGGGTTTGGGAATCAGAACAAGCATCACATAGGAGGTAGCATTTGAATTGAGCTTTGAGGGATTTTTAAGAAGGGGAGATAAGAAGACTGCACATTCCAAGCATGGGAAGTGCCTTTGCAAAGGTGAGAAAACAAAAGATGAAATTTTGTGTAAGAGAAACAGCAAAAATGCTATTTTTGCCTGAAGCAAAGAGTGTGTGAAAGGGAGTAATGTATATAGTCATGGAAAGAAAACAATGGCACCAGGCTATGAAAGGACTTCACATGACAAATGGAGGAGTTTGTGTTTGAATGTAGAGGTAATAGAGTGTAACCAGGGTTTATTGAACAAGGGAATGCCATAGCCAGATCCGTACTTTAGCAATCTTACTTTGGCAGCTATGTGGAAAATAGATTGGAGTGGAAAAGAGAGTGGAAGCAGAGAAACCAATTAGGAGGCCATTGCAGTAGTCCAAGAGGGAAGTGACTGGGGGTTCCTGAGCCAGGATGGAGGCTTTATGAGTAGAAAGAAGGGAAAGATATGAGAGATGTTGTGAAGATAGAATCATCAGGTTTATAAGAATGTAGGGTGAGTGAGAATAAGGACCTGAAGACCACTCCAGTAGTAACCTTGGGTGACTGAAAGGATGATGGTACCTGGACAGAAATGGAGAAGTTCAGAAGAGGGATGGATTTGGGGGAAGAGATAATTGTTCTCACTATCTCACAGACTTTTCCCCTTGTTAATACATCATTCATATGGTAGCTGGCAAAACTGTACCCAAGACCCACTTTGCCTCTTGGGCCTCTCCTTGGAGTACCAAAAAATATGTATTCTGTGATGAAGATACCTGATAAATCCTATGGTTCCTGGTCTCTTTGTCTTACTGTGCCCCACTCCTCTCTTGTTTGTACTGACAGTTTGCATTGATCAAACATTCATGGTATCTACAGCACTGTATTCATATGAGTTTATCTGACAACTAACTCCCCTCCATGAACTCAAAGTCCCATCCTTCCTCTTACGGATTTGGGCTTTACTCATCTACTATATTCATCCATTGGACAGAGTTTACACCTGCGCCTGCATTTTGTCCATATTCCCAGTATCAATGGTGCTTAAGAAATATTGGACAATAAACTAGGTGGACACATTCAACATTTCTTCTTTTTAGGACTTCACTTGGAAAGTTTTGGAGACCATTATAGCTTGTTCAATCCTATGTCATACATTTTCAGGGAACTGGTAAGGAATAGTGAACAAGCTTCAATACATCTCATAGGAGACATACTGAAGTGAATCTTTTGCTGAGGTCATGCTGAAAAGGAAACAGGAATATATGTGTGGATTGTAATGTATTTAATTACTAATATACTTCATTGATATATAAGTACTTATGTTATTATTATTATTATTATTATTTCTTTTCCTTTATGTTTAAGTGCTAAAAGTATCATTATTACGTTACGGCTGCTTGTATAAATAGAAACACATTGGTGGGGTGCTCAGGAATTGAAGTGGTGGAATAATATAGTGTATTTCCCTTAAAAAGTTACCTCTAAGATGATGAGACAGTTGGAGTGTAATCTCGTGGTGGTGATCTGTCACTAGGGATGCTGATCTGTCACTGGCAGAGGCAAGAGCAGGTGGTGGTAAGCCGGCTAACCCAAAGAGTGAATAGGTATTCACATATCCCTGGGAAAGACATATAAACCATGTACAGCATCATCGTTATACTCAGTTCTGATTTGCTTCATTCTCTAGATGTGACCTCTTCAGCAAACTTCCCTTTGGAGAGACCGTGGTCCTGAAGCCCACCCTCCCGACTGGTGAGCCCCTAGCCCAGACCAGTATTTCATGAGGAAGCCCAGCCATGGCTCTACTCAACCTCCTGATTTGCAGGGGTTGCTCCTCCCATTAGAGGAGGAGCATATGCGTTGTCTCCTCCCATTAGAATGTAAGCTGCTTGAGAGTAGGGACTGCCTTGTTTGCTTGCATTGCTTCTATTTGTTTCCCCAGTGTGATAGTTCTTTGCAAATAGTTAAATGCTTAACAAATGATTTTTCTACATATGAAGTTTCAATGGGTCAACAGACATCATAAAAGTAGGAATTTGCCATCAAGATTTGTGCATAGGAGATCCTCTGACTAGACATCTCTCATTCTTTCCTTTCTACTAAGGTTCCACCTTTAAACAGATCCTGAACTATTGATTCAAGACGCCTTCCTTACGGTTCACCCTCATCTTTGGGCAAATGATTCTGTGATTCTAGCATCTGCCTGGGGAATGACGTATTTCTCTACTGCAGTTTTTCTCGATGGTCCAAATGATGGAGGAGAGAACTGAGCTGATGAAAGTCAACATCCACCCAGGGAACTATTGTGGCTCAGCCAATTAATTGTCTGCCCCTTGAGAATCCAAGAGTGGCAAAAAAGCAGGAGGCAAAAGGAAAAGATGAGAGAAAAGCCACTAATCTCTCCAACCTGTCAGGACTTGTCTCGGCTTTTCCTGCAGAGCTGTCCCCAGTGACCCATTAGGAGTAGTTTACCAAGCCTTTTTCACATTTCTTTGATTTCGACATCTGCTTTCCTCCTACTTCCCCTGGCAGTTCTGTTGGTTTCCTGGATGCGTGGCAGCCAGTCTTTGATCTCAATACCTCTGGTTGGCTGCATATTGTAAGCTATCCTTTCTCTGATAATTCTGGGCAGTAATGAAATCTACATACCTTCCTATTCCATTGCTCTTTACCGTCAGCCTTCCATTCGGCTTGTCACAAAAGATTGAGTCCCTCTGCAGGGACTTTTAAATGCACAATGGGACTGATCACTAATGTTTTTCAAGGAAGAGAAGAATTCAGCCTCATGTAATCAGCTCTAAAATTCTATGATCCATGATCTAATACTGCTACTGCTGTGGCAGCTGAATAAATTGTTTATTAAAGAAAGTGGCCAAAGGTTGAAAAAAAATCAGACTTGTCTGAAAATAAGAATGTTTATGTCAGCTGGAAGCAGGATTCCACATATTTTAAGTTATTTGCATCATCATCATTTCAGTTTCAATGTTTCAACGTAAGTGGTAACACCTGGGAAGCAGGCTATCTAATTAGAATCAACAACATAATTGAGATGATTTTGGGAAAATGTGGAAAGGGAAAAGAAAAAAAATTGAAAACTGTAGCATCACTAATTTGAACTTATTGAATAGATTGACAGTTTGAGTTAGTGACATGATTGATTTATAGAAGATTTTCAAAGAATAACAGTTATTATATTATAAGTTAGCAGTCTCATAGAGGGAGATGAAGGTGTGATTTCACTTATACAGGGAACTACTTGTGTCAAAAATCTCTCCACTTATGTAGATCTACAACTTATCGGTAATTTATAGAGGTAGAGAGTTGCCTGACTCACAGAAGTTATCACTTTTCCAAAATAACAAAGCATTGAACTCCAACACTCTAAGGCTAGATTTTAATTCATACAACCTCTCATAATTATTACAATTAGCTACATCTTCCTTCCTCCCTTCTTCCCTTCATCCCATCCTCCCTTCCTTCCTCCATTCTTCCTTCTTCCCTTCGCTCCTTCCTCCTACTTCTTCCTTCCCTCTTTTGCTCCTTTCCTTCTTCTCTTCTTCTACTTCTTTCTTTCTCTCTTTCTTTTCCTTCTTTGTTTCTATTTCTTTCTTTCTGTCTGTCTGTCTTTCTTTCTGTCTTTCTTTCTTTCCTTCTTTCATTCCCTGGTGGCTCCCACCTCCTGGGGCCATGCCATGTTAATAGTGAACTTTGTGTGCCTGCCAAAGCAATTCAGCTAATTGAAACTCAAGATTCCTAAGCTCAAGGTATCCAACATTTTCATCCTCTCTGACAGGACAAACTACAGATGTGTGCTACCACATCTGAGAGTAGCTAGATCATGCAGTGGATAAAGTGTTCAGTCAAGAAGACCTGAGTTTGAGGCAGGGCAGAGCCAAGATGGCAGAGTGAAAGCAATGGCTTGCTTGAGCTCTCCCCCAAACCCCTCCAAATACCTGTAAAAAATGGCTTTAAACAAATTCTAAAGCAGCAAAACCCAGAAAAAGACAGAGTGAAACAAATTTACAGCCCAAGACAACCTGGATGGTTGATCGGAAAGGTATGTCACACTGGGCTGGGAGAGGAGCACAGTTTGGCATGGGTGTGCAGGCCACAGCAACCCTGGAGCAGGCCTCAGAGGAACGAATCACAGGCAGCTGTGGTGGTTTACAGACTTCTCAACCCATGAACAGCAAAGACAACTTAGAACGTCAGTGAGAAAAGACTGTTTCTGCAGTGAGAGAGAGGGTTTAGGCTCAGCCACAAGTCCCAAGCATGACCCAAGACTGTGGCTGCTTCCTGAGCTTCCCTTCTGGCCCACAGACTGAGGGGGAATCGAGTTGCTGATAAGAGAGGGATTGCAGGGATCTCTTTGCCAGTGGTGAGGTAGGAATCTCTTACTTTGCCTGTGCTTGGATCTGCGTTACAGATCTGAGGCGCGGTCTGGGGGTGAGGAGGAGTGCTGGCATGGTGGAGCTTGTTGTAGCAGTGGAGAGGAAACACCTTGCCCCTTATCATACCACCTTGGAAGAACTGAAAATTTTCAGGTCCCTAGAAGTATCTCTGAAAACAGCTGTACAAACCCCCAAAGCTTGGGACAGTACATTCTCCACATTGGAAACAGACTCTTGCCTTAACAAAGAGTTTAAAACTCAAGTAATTGGCAGGGCTCATGAGTAAGCAGCACAAAAAGAGTCAGATTATATTATCTTACTTTGGTGACAAAGAAGATCAAAACATACAACCAGAAGAAGACAACAAAGCCAAAGCTCCTACATCCAAAGCCTCCAAGAAAAATATGAATCAGTCCCAGGCCTTGGAAGACCTCAAAAGGGATTTTGAGAAGCAAGTAAGAGAAGTAGAGGAAAAACTGAGAATGATGCAAGAAAATCATGAAAAACAAGTCAACAGCTTGCTAAAGGAGACCCAAAAAAATACTGAAGAAAATAACACCTTAAAAAATAGCCTAACACAAATGGCAAAAGAGGTCCAAAAAGTCAATGAGGAAAAGAATGCCCTAAAAAGCAAAACTGGCCAAATGGAAAAGGAAGCCCAAAAGCTTACTGAAGAAAATACTTTCTTAAAAATTAGAAAAGAGCAATTGGAAGCTAGTGACTTTATGAGAAATCAAGACACTATAAAACAAATATAAAAGAATGAAAAATTAGAAAACAATGTGAAATATCTCATTGGAAAAACAACTGACCTGGAAAATAAATCCAGGAGAGAGAATCTAAAAATTATTGGACTATATCTGAAAGCTGTGATCAAAAAAAAAGAACCTAGATATCATCTTTCAAGAAATGATCAAGGAAAACTTCCCTGATATTTTAGAACCAGCGGGCAAAATAGAAATTGAAAGAATCCACCGATCTCCTCCTGAAAGAGATTCCTAAAGGAAAACTCCTAGTAATATTGTAGCCAAATTCCAGAGTTCCCAGGTCAAGGAGAAAATATTACAAGCAGCCAGAAAGAAACAATTCAAGTATTGGGGAAATACAATCAGGATAACACAAGATTTAGCAGCTTCTACATTAAGGGACTGGAGGGCATGGAATATAATATTCTGGAGGGCAGAGGAGATAGGATTACAACCAAGAATCACTTACCCAGCAAAACTGAGTATAATCCTTCAGGGGAAAAAATGGTCATTCAGTGAAATGGAGGATTTTCAAACATTCTTGATGAAAAGACCAGAGCCGTAAAGAAAATTTGACTTTCAAATACAAGACTCAAGTGGAACATGAAGAGGTAAACAGGAAAGAGAAATCATAAGAGACTTATTAAGGTTGAACTGTTTACATTCCTACCTGGAAAGATGATATTTGTAACTCATGAGACCTTTGTCAGTATTAGGGTAGTTGGAAGGAAAAAGTTATATGTATATATGTAGATAGATAGATAGATAGATAGATAGATAGATAGATAGATAGATAGATAGAGGGCACAGAGAAAGTTGAAGATGAATATCTGGAGAATAAAATTAAGGGGTGAGATAGAATTATACTAGGAGAAGGAGAAAGGGAGAGGTAGAACAGGGTAAATTGTCTCACACAAAAAAAAAACAGACAAGAAAAGGCTCTTACAGTGGAGGGGAAATGGGGGAAGGTGAAAGGGAATGAGTGAATCTTATTCTCATAGGATTTGACTTAAGGAGGGAATAACATACACACTCAATTGGGTGTAGAAATCTGTCTTACCCTACAGGAAAATAGGGGGGGCAGAGCGGACAAGAGAGTAGGGGAATGATAGAGAGGAGGACAGATTGGGAAAGGGAGTAATCAGATGCAAATACTTCTGAGGAGGGACAAAAGAAAGAATAGAATAAATGGGGGAGGGCAGGATAGGATTAAGAGAAATAGAGTTAATTTTTCACAGCATGTCTGCTATGGAAATGTTTTGCATAACTGCACATATATAACCTATATTTAGTTGCTTGCCTTTTCAATGAGGGTGGGTGGGGAGGGAGGAAGGGAGAAAATTTGGAACCCAAAGTTTTAAAAACACATGGTTAAAAAAATGTTTTCATATGCAACTGGGAAATAAGAAATACAGGAAATGGGGTACAGAAATCTATCCTGCCCTACAGGAAAATAGAAGGGGAAGGGGATAAGAGAAGGGGGGGGAGAGATAGAAGGGAAGGCACCCTAGGGGAAGGGGTTTTCAGAATTCATGCCATCTTTGGGTGGGGGGAGGGATGAGATGGGGAGAAAATTTGGAACCCAAAATCTTGTGGAAGTAAATGTTGAAAACTAAAAATAAATAAATTTATTAATAAAAAAAGAAAAAAAAGAAAAAAAAAGAAGACCTGATTTCAAGTCCAGTCTCAGACACTTACTAGCTCTTGACCCTGGGCAAGTCACTTAAACCTGTTTGCCTCAGTTTCCTCATTTGTAAATTGAGCTGGAGAAGGAAATGGCAAACCATTCCAGTATTTTTGCCAAGAAAACCCCAAATGGGGGGTCACACACAACTGAAATGACTGAACAAGTCACCACATCTGGCTGGACTGATGACTTTATCAATGTAATGAATTCTCCCAAATAGATCAGAAGCATTTCTATAATTTGGAATCTTAGAGAAAAGAAGTTCCTGGGGACACTCAGAGGTCAAGTAACTTGCCCAAGGTCATACAGCTACTATGTGTTAGGCAGACATATAGAAACACTACTGTCAACTGTGATTCTCTCCAGGGGGGAGTTATTAATTTGTGGATTATTCATGGTCAATATTTAATACCAGGTAGGTTCTTCCCCATTTTTGACAGGATTATTAGACTATCAGTAAGCAAAAATGCTCACACTATATCTGGTTAATGGCAATACCTTTCCCCTATTGATTATCTTCAACTTGTCCTGTCTGTGACTTGTTTGTGTACAATAGTTTGCATGTTGCCTTCCTCAGCAGATTGTGAGCTCTTTGAAAACAGGGACTGCCTTTCTTTGTATCTCCAGCATTTAGCACAGTGCATGGAATATAGTAGCTTAATAAATGCTTATTGAATTATCTTGATGACTTCTCAGCAAAATATTTAATAAAGGTGCACAATATCATTGAGTAACTGGCTGGGATAATGAATAAACAAAGGTCCAAAAAAAGTCAGACCATAGAATCTTTCTTTGGTAACAAGGAAGATCAAAACATACAACCAGAAGAAGACAACAAAGTCAAAGCTCTTACATCCAAAGCCTCCAAGAAAAATATGAATCAGCCCCATGCCATAGAAGAGCTTAAAAAGGAGTTTGAGAAACAAGTAAGAGAAGGAGAGGAAAAACTGGGAAGAGAAATGAGAGTGATGCAAGAAAATCATGAAAAACAAGTCAACAGCTTGCTAAAGGATACCCAAAAAAATACTGAAGAAAATAACACCTTAAAAAATAGCCTAACCCAAATGGCAAAAGAGGTCCAAAAAGTCAATGAGGAAAAGAATGCCCTAAAAAAGCAAAATTGGCCAAATGGAAAAGGAAGTCCAAAAGATTACTGAAGAAAATACTTCCTTAAAAATTAGAATAGAACAATTGGAAGCTGGTGACTTTATGAAAAATCAAGACACTATAAAACAAATTCAAAAGAATGAAAAAAATAGAAAACAATGTGAAATATCTCATTGGAAAAACAATTGACCTGGAAAATAGATCCAGGAGAAAGAATTTAAAAATTACTGGACTATCTGAAAGCCATGATCAAAAAAAGAGCCTAGACATCATCTTTCAAGAAATGATCAAGGAAAACTGCCCTGATATTTTAGAACCAGCGGGCAAAATAGAAATTGAAAGAGCCCACCAATCACCCCCTGAAAGAGATCCTCAAAGGAAAACTCCTAGTAATATTGTAGCCAAATTCCAGAGTTCCCAGGTCAAGGAGAAAATATTACAAGCAACCAGAAAGAAACAGTTCAAATATTGTGGAAACACAATCAGGACAACACGAGATTTAGCTGCTTCTCCATTAAGGGACCGCAGGGCATATAATATAATATTCTGGAGGGCAAAGGAGATAGTATTACAACCAAGAATCACCTACCCAGCAAAACTGAGTATAATCCTTCAGGGGAAAAATGGTCATTCAGTGAAATAGGGAACTTTCAAGCATTCTTGATGAAAAGACCAGAGCTGAATAGAAATTTGATTTTCAAATACAAGACTCAAGTGGAACATGAAGAGGTAAACAGGACAGAAAAAATCATAAGAGACTTATTAAGGTTGAACTGTTTACATTCCTGCATGGAAAGATGATATTTGTAACTCATGATACCTTTGTCAGTATTAGGGTAGTTGGAGGGAAAAAATCATATGTATGTAGATAGATAGATAGATAGATAGATAGATAGATAGATAGATAGATAGATAGATAGAT